>NC_021162.2:28513124-28514664 GCF_000331145.2 Cicer arietinum | reverse complement strand
ACGAAGTACAATTTCCCATAGCTATGTCACATAGCCTCATTTGCATCTACTTGGTACAAAACATCCATTTGGTACCAAACCGAAACACTAAGTATGACACCAACACACTGAGCACAAAACAATCACAACAACCGAGAACTCCTAACTTTCTCCATTGTCCACCAATGGAGATTTTTCTTTAGTCGTACAACTACTTCAAACCGTAGTGTTCTTACCAGTATGTTATTCCAATTATAACTTTAATAATTCTATCCCCACATCTGCCTGGTGATCCAAGCTTCCTCAAATACTTTTGAAATCATGCCAAAGTCTATACTACTTAGGACACACAAACTTCCTTTCAGTTTAGCACTTCATTTCAAGAGTCATGTTTCCAACAAAATTCAACCTGAATTCCATTCACTGATTAAGACCTACACTGGTCTCATGCCTAACACCTCCAATTAATGTTTCGCTAATCAATTTCCTACACACTTCGCAATTCTGGACAAACCCGAAAATAATGTTCCTACATCCACTGCCAACATTCACTCTGATGCTTCTCAACTTCGCCCCGTCCTTTCTTTGCAGGTCGATGATTATATTTTCATTACAACATGTCAAACACATTGTATCCACTCCATCATTATTCCATTTATACAAACCTTATATTTCTACCTTGAACCTTGATACATCTTCATTATAGTGATTTGAATAAATCAAGCATCACTAATTTCCACCAAACTTTTCCATTTCATGTTCAATTGTTTCCTATCAAACATACATTTAACTCCTTTGATTGACGAACACAATAACAACCCCCATGACATGCACTCAAGTAATGCCTTTATCTCATTGGCATACCTTTATAATAATAATGTCTGAATTATAGGTGAGATAAATCCTTTCCTGAATCTTTAATTGTCATAAGCTACATCTCTATGTGCGGCTCCAACAAATTTCTTGGCACATTTTCCAATATTTGGTTCACTCGCTGGATTCTTATTCCTTCTCAACCTTCACCGAGATACAAACTGAAAGAATCCTAACAATCGGACGTCCTAAAGAATTATTTCTCAAACGTTCCTCATAAGCATTTCCTAAGAAATAATTATCTATAACTTCATCCTCATGAATTTTGCAGTAAAATATCTCAAAGACCCACATACCTTTCATTGTTCATCTAGTCACTAAAACACTCATTTTAAATCTCAACGCTTGATTTCCCAAGACCAACAACTAAATCATAAATCATTCGTTACATCTCTTCGTTTTCACTTTCTATAATTTAATAGGATTCTAAAATTTGATCCTCAAAATCTCCAAACACTTCTATCCTTAACATGAATTATTTATCACTTGCCTGCCTCAACTCCTTCAATTATGAAAGTTTTAAGCATTACTTGGTCCTCCATCCAACCTTGTGGATTTTAAATCATCAAGTTAAAAATCAACCATCTCATGGTCCCAAATTAAATCTCAAATAATCCCTCCGACCTATCAAAATACTAACATCCTCTTAGTAATTTTCATCCTTTAATAGACTCTCAAAACTTATATT
>NC_021162.2:28512219-28512691 GCF_000331145.2 Cicer arietinum | reverse complement strand
TAATATAAAGTAACATATGTATATATATGTTAGAATGGAGGAAAAGAAAGGAAAAAAACATAAACAGAGGAAGAAAAACACGTTCCCCTCCATCGCGAACCCATTCTCTTCTTCTTCCTTCTTCTTCATTTTTGTGCTTCCTTTTTCTTCAAGATTAGAAACCCACAGCTTGGTGAGTGATAGGATAAGGATTTCTTAACTTCACTCTCCCTCGTTGATTCGAAAACGAAGAAAAACGGTGTTAGGGATTTAAAAACCGTCAAACACAAACCCCTCCGTTTCATCTAGATCTAAGCTTCATTCCACGAAGAGATAGAAGGGAAAGTTACTCACTACCATGCTACGGTGCTAGTGAACTAAATTTGGAAGCGACGTTGCGAACGGATATTTTATCGGATTTACTCGCGGAACCGGAAACGCACGTTAAAGCTAACGTTAAGGTAATGGCTCCTTCCAAACTTTTAGTTTGCAT
>NC_021162.2:28510768-28511719 GCF_000331145.2 Cicer arietinum | reverse complement strand
CCTAAAACCTAAAACCTAAAACCTAAAACCTAGAACCTAAAACCTAAAACCTAAAACCTAAAATGTACCACCCCGATTTTCAAAGCGAGGGTGTATTTTTTTTTTTCAAAAACAAACTCATGAAACAAAGAATAATTAAGTAAAATACATTTGAATAAATATTTAAGTCGTAACACAACGACAAATAAGTCAACAGAATTAACAAGCAGCATAAAAGTTTTGAAATACGAATCCAAAGTATTTACACTTCAAAAAGTAGTACATAGACCCCATCACAATAATATGTCAAACAAATAATATTAGTATAGGTACAGTTTTCCAAATTAAAATAACTGCGAACCAAAAAGAAAGACGTCTAGTCCCTATACATCAACCTAATCTGATCATTCTATCAAAAAAACTATACACCGTGAGTGATCTCCACGCGCCCCGCGAGATCCTCCTACATAGCTCCAGTCAAGCATTCCCATCTACATTCCCATCCGTAGGGTACGAACCGGTACGATCGTCCTGGCTCTCATCTAAGGGCAAAGCCCAGATTTTCACAATAGTTGTAAAGGGTCACCAACCGAAATTAACAGTTAACACATAACATTTAAGTTTTTAAATGCACAAAATAACCTTTCAACTAAGCATGCACCTTAAAAGGATTTCCCATATGCAAAAAGTTCATATAATGCTTGCCAATTAAAAATGAAATCAAAATAAAGTTCTCAATCCATCGAGTAATACACAACTGAGTAAAACATTGATAAATCAATTGAGCAATGCATTATCTAACTCAAATTAAGAATTTCTACTGAGCCAATCGATTGCCAAATCGATTTTGTCAGTTCTGCTGAGCTCCTGCATGGCCAAATCGATTTCCAAATCGATTTTGTCAGTTTTGCTGAGTTCCTGTGTGGCCAAATCGATTTCCAAATCGATTTTGTCAGTTTTGCTGAGTTCCTG
>NC_021162.2:28506443-28509733 GCF_000331145.2 Cicer arietinum | reverse complement strand
AACGATTTTCAAAACAAACTTTAAGTAAACAGAAATATTAAGAGATTCCCCATTCTTAATACTCTTTTGACTTAAACGATTTTCAAAACAAACTTTAAGTAAACAGAAATATTAAGAGATTCCCCATTCTTAATACTCATTTAACTTAAACGATTTTCAAAACGAAACATTAAGTAAACAAGACATTAAAAGATTCGCCTTTCTTAATACTCATTTAACTTAAACGATTTTCAAAACAAACTTTAAGTAAACAGAAATATTAAGAGATTCCCCATTCTTAATACTCTTTTAACTTAAACGATTTCCAAAACGAATATTAAGTAAACAAGACATTAAGAGATTCCCCATTCTATACTCATTTAACTTAAAACAAATTTCAAAACAAACATTAAGTAAACAAGACATTAAGAGATTCCCCATTCTTAATACTCATTTAACTTAAACGATTTTCAAAACAAACATTAAGTAAACAAGACATTAAGAGATTCCCCATTCTTAATACTCATTTAACTTAAACGATTTTCAAAACAAACATTAAGTAAACAAGACATTAAGAGATTCCCCATTCTTAATACTCATTTAACTTAAACGATTTTCAAAACAAACATTAAGTAAACAAGACATTAAGAGATTCCCCATTCTTAATACTCATTTAACTTAAACGATTTTCAAAACAAACATTAAGTAAACAAGACATTAAGAGATTCCCCATTCTTAATACTCATTTAACTTAAACGATTTTCAAAACAAACATTAAGTAAACAAGACATTAAGAGATTCCCCATTCTTAATACTCGTTTAACTCTAATGGTTTTCAAGTTCCACAACAAAACAAACTCAAACATATTATCAAATTCAATTCACAATCCACACCAAAACACATCAAATTTCATCGATATTAACTGAGAACATGTCAAATACGACGAACACAAATCATCACAACATACCACTCAAACACATCAAATTTCATTTACTCAAAATTCTTTTCCACACAACCGCAGATAAGTCCCTAAATGCAAACTAGAAGTTTGGAAGGAGCCCTTACCTTAACGATAGCTTTAACGTGCGTTCCCGGTACCGCGGGTAAATTCGGTAAAATCTCCGCTCGGGACGTCGCTTCCAAAGTTAGTTCACTAGCACCGTAGTGTGGTGGTGAGCAACTTTCCCTTCTATCTCTTCGCGAAATGAAGTTTAGATCTAGATGAAATGGGGAGGTTTGTGTTTGACGGTTTTAAAATCCCTAACACCGTTTTTCTTCGTTTTCGAATCAACGAGGGAGAGTGAAGTTAAGAAATCCTTATCCTATCACCCACCAAGCCTTGGGTTTCTAATCTTGAATAAAGGAAGCAAAGAAAACGAAAAATGGAGGAAGGAGGGAGAAGGGGGTCATGTGTAGAGGTAACAGAGGAAGAAGATGGAATTTTACTTTTTCTTTCCTTTCTCTTTCTTTAAAGTATCTTTTTGATCATATAAACTCCAAAATATTATTAAGTTTGGCTAAAAAGCCTCTGAGCCAAAATCCAAAATACACAAAAATACATAAAGTATACTTTAAAATTATGGGTCTGACATTACTACCCCCCTAAAATTAGTTTCGTCCTCGAAACTATGCGTCGATAAATAACTCTGGGTGTTGTTCTCTCATCTTGCTCTCCAGTTCCCAAGTCGCATCTCCAGTAATTGGGTTCCAGATCACCTTGACTAACGAAACATCCTTGGTCCTCAACCGCTTAATCTTCCTGTCATCAATTCTCACGGGTGGTACTTCGAACGACAGGTTATCCTTTAGCTGGATTGTGTCTGGTTCGATCACGTGAGATGGATCTGCGAGATATTTCCTCAACTGCGACACATGAAACACGTCATGGATATTGGACAGTATCGGAGGTAATGCAATCCGATAAGCAACCGGCCCAATTCGTGCAGAAATCTGATATGGTCCAATGAATTTCGGAGTCAACTTCTTCGATTTCAAGGCTCTACCTACTCCAGTAGTAGGTGTGACTCTCAGAAATACATGGTCACCCTGTTCGAATTCCAAAAGTCTGCGACGCTTGTCCGCATAACTCTTGTGACGATCCTGTGAAGTCTTCATTTTCTCTTTGATCTTCCTTACCTTAGCTGTAGTCTGTTGCACCATCTCCGGTCCGACAATCATACTTTCGCCGTCCTTATACCAACACAAGGGCGTTTGACACTTGCGCCCATATAAAGCCTCATATGGTGCCATTCCGATACTTGCGTGGAAACTATTGTTGTAGGTGAACTCAATCAACGGAAGTACATCATTCCAACTTCCCCTATCATCTAATACACATGCTCTCAACAGATCTTCCAGGGACTGATTCGTCCTTTCAGTCTGTCCGTCCGTTTGTGGATGGTAAGCTGAGCTCAATGTAGTTTCGTTCCCAACGCTTCGTGCAACGCTCCCCAAAAATCTGATGTGAACTTCGGATCACGGTCTGATACAATACTCGATGGTACCCCGTGTAACCTCACAATTTCAGCAATGTAGATCTCTATTAGCTGATCTACCTTATAGGTGGTCTTTACTGGCAAAAAGTGAGCGGATTTAGTCAGTTGATCCACCATCACCCATATAGAATCATTCTTCCTCCTTGTTTTGGCAATCCAGTTATAAAATCCATGGAAATGCTGTCCCACTTCCATTCCGGTATATCTAAAGGTTGCAACATCCCAGCAGGTCGCTGATGTTCCACCTTCACTTTCTGACAAGTTAGACAAGTGGATACATACTCCGCTACATGTTTCTTCATTCCTGGCCACCAATAATGTTGTCTCAAATCCTGATACATCTTTGTTGCTCCAGGATGAATACTCAACTTGCTCTTATGAGCCTCTTCTAAGATTGTTTTCCTCATATCTGTAATTCCTGGTACACAAATCCTACCATTACATCGCAAAATATTATCTGATCCAATCTTGAACTCAGTTGTCTTCCCTTGCACTTTCAGGTTCCTCTTCTCTTGTGTTAAGACGTCATCTTGAGAATTTGCAATGTCTTCAAGTAGTCCACTTAAAATCTTAATCATTCCGAATTTCAAAATTCCTGGTGCAAACTCTACGTTCAAGTGTAGATCTCTAAAAGCTTCCCACAACTCTTGTTGTTTAGCCATAATTGTTGAAAACACCGAGACACTTCTCCTACTCAAAGCATCATCCACTACATTGGCCTTCCCAGGGTGGTACTGTAGTGTGAAATCGAAATCCTTGAGAGTCTCCATCCATCGTCTCTGGCGCATGTTCAACTCCTTCTGATCAAACAAATA
>NC_021162.2:28503093-28505528 GCF_000331145.2 Cicer arietinum | reverse complement strand
TGTCTATAATCCACACATAGGCGCGAGCTTCCGTCCTTCTTCTTAACTAGTAAAACTGGAGCTCCCCATGGTGATACACTTGGTCTAATAAATTTCTTCTTCAACAAATCTTCAATTTGGCCTTTGAGTTCATTTAATTCCAATGGTGACATGCGGTACAGCGCAATTGAAATTGGTCCCGTTCTTGGGTGCAAATCAATGAAAAATTCCACTTCTGTTACCGGTGGCAATTCTGGAATTTCCGTTGGAAATACATCCCGATACTCATTCACAAGCATCACATCTTCTATGTTCACATTTATCTTTGCCTCCACGTTAGTCAGAGACAAAAACTCATGAGTCCCTTCACTTAGCGACACTCGGAGTTTGTTAGCGGCTAAATACTTAACAACTCCTGGTTCGGGGAAAAGAACCAATTTACGAGCACAATCCAAGATCACATAATGGTACGACATCCAATCCATACCAAGAATGACCTCGAGTGATTGTAGAGGTAAACAAATCAAATTAACCAAGAAATCCCTATTATGAATAGTCATTTGACAATGTAAACATGCAGAATTTACTGTCAAAGTCTTAGCAGGTGTGGAGACAACCAAATCAAAAGGTAAAGCAGACACATATAACTTCAAACGATTCACACAATCCATAGCAATGAAGGAATGGGTTGCCCCCAAATCAAAAAGTGCAGTTAGAGTGTTACCTGCAATCTCGCAGTCACGTTGAATCAGATTACCAGATGGATTCCCCTCTTCAGCACTCACGCAATAAATGCGTCCTCTAGTAGTAGGACGAGTAGCCCTAGTTACATTCACAATTGGTTCTACCTTCGGAGCCGTGCAATCCTTTGCCATGTGTCCTGGCTTCTGACAATTGTAGCAGGTGAGAGTATCAGGGGTACAAGCGTTAGCATAATGTCCCTCTTCCCCACATCGGAAACATAGAACCACTCGTCCTAGTTGTCTCCCGAAATTCTGGTTCCCTGGGCGATTCTGCCCACCATTGTTAGTTCGTGGTCGATCATAAGGTTTAGCAACTTGTTTTCCCCTGTTGTTTTGATAATTCACCCGACTAGGCCCTCCTGCACTAGAATTCCCTCCTCGGCTAGCCCTCTTATTATTCATATCCTCCACTTCCCTACATTTTTCCACAAGAACTTGAAAACGTTGAATTCCCAAGGGCAAGACCGAGTCTTGAATCTCATACTTTAGTCCGTCTTGGAAACGACAACACGTGAATGGTTAATCAATCTCTTCACGGAAAAACCTGAAGTATCTCGATAGCGATTCAAACTTAGCAGCATATTCATCCACAATCATGTTCCCCTGATGCAGTTTCAGGAAATCATCACCCAGCTTAGTCCTGGTACTCATCGGGAAGTATTTGTCTAAAAACTTCCTTTTGAATGATTCCCAGTTCACCTCCTCGTGAGCTGATCTCATCAACAATCTTGCACTCCTCCACCAATACGCAACATCCCCCAGCAGCATATAAGTGGCATAGTTGACCTTCACTTCTGCCTGTTAGTTGGTATGACCTCGAAATAATCGGAATGTATCAGTTCTTTAAGAAATTAAATCAATTTCATACACACAGCGGAATTAAATTGCGGCATACAAGATTAGCAATTGCAAGTAGATGGATAAGTGATTAACCAAGATGCATGCAAGTCCAATTATCAGTTTAAACAATATTACCTAACACAGAATATGTTTAACATGCATCTAATATTATTCACACATACAAATATTGCAAGATAGAAAATTAAAGGAGTTAAGGGTTAGAGAAGATTGCACCAAGAATTTATCCTGGTTCAGTTGTCAACGAGACAACCTACATCCAGTCCTGACAATCCAATCGGATTTCAGATTTTCTTCTCCAATAGAAAGAATCAATTACAGATTGTCCAGTTTCATCCCCGAAACCTATCTATCTCTAATGATCTCTTTCCTATTGATCACCCTCTGATCCTTGTAGACACTCAGCAGTCTAACACAGAATCAAAGTACGACTCCTTCTTGTTGAGCTCTCTCACCCAAGAAAGTAGCCACCAGTTTCAAGCTGGCTTTCTCGCTTTCGTTTCTTTTCAAAGTATTATTACAAACTGAATAAAGGAAGAACAAAAAGAAGTCTTCAATCTTGATCAATGTGACTTCTCACGAATCTGGATATTCAAGGATTGTTCATGAGAACCTTGTCTTTCAAGATCACTTTTCCAACTCTCTTATTGATTGTTGATAATCTCTTTGGCTGTGATCTGAAAAAGCAATCTCAGTATGTTAACAATGTGTTGTTGAGAGTTCTTTTGTATATCAAGAATATTCAAAGTGTTTATCAGATTGTTTTTGAGAGAATGATTGAAAACTGTTTATATAGTTTCTGAAAAACATCTTAATAAATCGATTTGCCAATCGATTCATTAAAGTTATAAAACA
>NC_021162.2:28500372-28502158 GCF_000331145.2 Cicer arietinum | reverse complement strand
AAAGTTATTTTGCAAATAGTATTTAAGCAATCGATTTGCCAATCGATTACCCTCAAAACTGGAGTGTCACTGTGACTTGTACAATCGATTTCCCAATCGATTTATTTCAATCAGGTTTACTTTGTGAAATGTATAATCGATTTGTCAATCGATTAGCCTGTAAAACAGGGTGCCACTGACTTGTGCAGTTTTCATTTCTAATTTAGTCAGTCGATTGCCCAATCGATTATACCAACACAAACAGTTGTGTTTCCTTACACCCTTGTTATGAAATCGATTTCCCAATCGATTTACTCAGTCAAAAATCAACTTTTGTTGATTTCTTGTGTTCCAAGCAATATGTTCCAAGTGTGTAGGATTGGATTGTTGTTCCTGAAATCTTGCTCAATTCAAATATTAGATTTATCATATGATGTATGAACATTGTACCTGACAGTTAATCATTTCGAAGATCTTCTCCACTTCATGGATCCATTGATCCGCTTTCTCTGAATTCTCATCCCCCTTAAACATGGGAGGATTGTAACGACGGAAGTCTTCTAACCCTCTTGACTCCGCAGCACGAATCTCTCTTCCCCTCTTTTCAAGATCGCGTTGAGTCTTGGCAGCAGTCTGTGCAGCAACAGAAGCAGCCATGTTATTCATAGCCTCCGCCATTTGATCGTCCCTATTAGCGTTGGCCCTTGGAACGTCATTTCTTCTTGGCGGCATGGTTTTTCCTATAAAACCATCCTCAAGTAGAGTCTTAACACTACTTCAAATAATTCCAAATCTAGTTTCCGACCACATCAACACATAAGAATTATTGCGGACCTGACAACTCAACCCACCTAAACCGACGCGTGATCAGATAACAACTCCCACTTACAGGTTGACCTACAATCTATAACCAAGGTTCCACAACCCCCAAAGAATACCAAACCAAAGCTCTGATACCACAATGTAACACCCCGATTTTTAAAGCGAGGGTGTATTTTTTTTTTCAAAAAAAAACTCATGAAACAAAGAATAATTAAGTAAAATACCTTTGAATAAATATTTAAGTCGTAACACAACCACAAATAAGTCAACATAATTTACAAGCAGCGTAAAAGTTTTGAAATACGAATCCAAAGTATTTACACTTCAAAAAGTGGTACATAGACCCCATCATAATAAAATGTCAAACAGATAATATTAGTATAGGTACAGTTTTCGAAATTAAAATAACTGCGACCCAAAAAGAAAGACGTTTAGTCCCTATACATCAACCTAATATGATCATTCTACCAAAAAAACTATACAACCTGAGTGATCTCCACGCGCCCCGCGAGATCCTCCTACATAGCTCTAGTCAAGCATTCTCATCTACATTCCCATCCGTAGGGTACGAACCGGTAGGATCGTCCTGGCTCTCATCTGAGGGCAAAGCCCAGATTTCCACAATAGTTGTAAAGGGTCACCAACCGAAATTAACAGTTAACACATAACATTTAAGTTTTTAAATGCACAAAATAAACTTTCAACTAAGCATGCACCTTAAAAGGATTTTCCATATGCTAAAAGTTCATATAATGCTTGCCAATTAAAAATGAAATCAAAATAAAGTTCTCAATCCATCAAGTAATACATAACTAACCAAGACATTGATAAATCAATTGAGCAATCTGTTATCTAACTCAAAATAAGAATTTCTACTAAGCCAATCGATTTCCAAATCGATTTCCTGAAGGTTTTTAGTGAAATTTGAACTCTGGGCTTAATTCAATCGATTGGGAAATCGATTGAATGAATAACTGAGCCCCTG
>NC_021162.2:28499052-28500246 GCF_000331145.2 Cicer arietinum | reverse complement strand
TGAGCAATCGATTATCTAACTCAAAATAAGATTTTTCTACTGAGCAATCGATTGCCAAATTGTTTTTGTCAGTTCTGCTGAGCTCCTGCATGGCCAAATCGATTTCCAAATCGATTTTGTCAGTTTTGCTGAGTTCCTGTGTGGCCAAATCGATTTTGTCAGTTTTGCTGAATTCCTATGTGGCCAAATCGATTTCCAAATCGATTTTGTCTGTATTCCTGAGTTCCTGACTTAAGGCCAATCGATTTCCAAATCGATTTCTTAAATGGTTTTGAAAAACAGATTACAAAATCGATTGGCAAATCGATTTGCCAATTTAGCATAGTCTCTGCAACTCATCAAATCGATTGGGAAGTCGATTTCCCTGCTTATCCTTCCAAAAATACATAAACTAATCCAATCACATTCATACACAACTTCAAACCTTAACACTTAGCAATTCTCACACAATCACTACGACAAATTGGGTTTCGAAATAGTTTTACAATCCATCACTCTTACACACAATATCAATACACAACACTTAGCAATTTCAACACAATTTCCACGACAACTCAAATTCAAAATACCCAATCATAAACTTGAATTAAACACGACTCGCGTGCTAAGCACCCTAATGCAATGCGTATATGCCAAAATGCATGGACTCGGAATTCCAAACCAAAACCCTCCTCGAAGGGCCGTAAATCATAATTGTACTGCCTATCGCAGGCCAAAGTACCAATTACCAAGGTGCCACCTATCACAGGTCTGCACGATTTACTGAAAAGCGTAAACCATAAACGTACTGCCTATCACAGGCCCGTATCGTTTACCGAGGTGCCACCTATCACGGGTTTGCACGGTTTACTAAAAAGAACGTAAATTGTAAATATACCGCCTATCACAGGCCAAAGTACTATTTACCAAGGTGCCACCTATCACGGGTCTGCACAATTTACAAAAAAGCGAAAACCCTAAACGTACTGCCTATCACGGGTCCGTATCGTTTATCGAGGTGCTACCTATCACGGGTCTGCACGGTTTTCAAAAACGTAAATCATAAATGTACCGCCTATCACAGGCCAAAATACTATATATCAAGGTGCCACCTATCACGGGTCTGCACGATTTACAAAAAGCATGAAAATGCATGAGCATATACTGACTCCATCCACAACAGTCGTTAAGCAAATGCAGATATTAAAAGATTCC
>NC_021162.2:28497693-28498757 GCF_000331145.2 Cicer arietinum | reverse complement strand
TTTAACTTAAACGATTTTCACGACAACATTAAGTAAACAAGACATTAAGAGATTCCCCATTCTTAATACTCGTTTAACTCTAATGGTTTTCAAGTTCCACAACAAAACAAACTCAAACATATTATCAAATTCAATTCACAATCCACGCCAAAACACATCAAATTTCATCGGTATTAACTGAGAACACGTCAAATACGACGAACACAAATCATCACAACATACCACTCAAACACATCAAATTTCATTTACTCAAAATCATACACAAATGAGTTAAAGTCATTTTCCACGAAACATTCATTAATAACACCAAAACCTAACTCTAAGATTTTACCCATAAAGCCTTAGATTCATTTTCCCCCAAATCAATACTCAAACACTAACAAAATTGTTTTCCACACAACCACAGATAAGTCCCTAAATGCAAAGTAGATGTTTGGAAGGAGCCCTTACCTTAACGATAGCTTTAACGTGCGTTCCCAATACCGCGAGTAAATTTGGTAAAATCTCTGCTCGCGACGTCGCTTCCAAAGTTAGTTCACTAGCACCGTAGTGTGGTGGTGAACAACTTTCCCTTCTATCTCTTTGCGAAATGAAGCTTAGATCTAGATGAAACGGGGAGGTTTGTGTTTGACGGTTTTAAAATCCCTAACACCATTTTTCTTCGTTTTCGAATCAACAAGGAAGAGTGAAGTTGAGAAATCCTTATCCTATCACCCACCAAGCCTTGGGTTTCTAATCTTGAAGAAAGGAAGCAAAGAAAACGAAAAATGGAGGAAGGAGGGAGAAGGGGATCACGCGTAGAGGTAACAGAGGAAGAAGATGGAATTTTACTTTTTCTTTCCTTTCTCTTTCTTTCCTTTCTTTTTCCTTTCTTCCTTTTTCCTTCTTTCCTTTTTATATCCTTTTCTTTTCTTTTCCTTTTCTTTCCAAACAAATAGGTATATATATATATTAATAACTTCTAACAAATATCTCAAAATAACTAGATATTTGTTAAATTACCATTTCACCCATAACGCATTAAATTCTTCGTAAAAGATTCACCGCAGTTAATTTAATTTATT
>NC_021162.2:28488090-28497524 GCF_000331145.2 Cicer arietinum | reverse complement strand
TTTAGATGTTGAAGAGAAGTGACTTACAAAGAATCAATACTTTGTATTAGTACCTTTCTTGAACCACACATAATGCCCATTTGGAACACCAAATTTTTTAAAATGACAAGCATTATTTGTGTGGCCATTTTGACCACAATAAAAGCATGTAGGAGTAGATTTACTTGTATATGTATGTTTATGAGGTTTCTTTTGAATAAAATTCTTCTTATAATAATGATGATCTTTTTGGATAATTATAACTTTTTCTTTGTTGGATTGGTCACTTGCCTTAACAAAGATCGTTTTATTTATACTTGCTTTATCAAATTTTGAGTAACCATGATCACTTTTTTTATTATAATATATTTGCATATTAAGGACATTTTCCAATCCAACTTGTTCATTTTCACATCTTTCAATTACTTTATATAATTGGACAATTTTGAAAGAAAGAGAATTACACTTATCGCATGTAAAATTCTGTTTTAATTTTTTCAGAATCTTTTTCCGTAGTGTCAATTTTCTCTTTAAGAAATGAAATTTGTTTCTTTTGAGATGACACTAGTTTGAACAGATTTTTACATTCCATAAGTAATTCTTTAATTGCATTTTGAGCATCATTATACTCAATAAATAATTCACTATTAGTATCATTATTATGAGAAGAGTCTTTGTTGCTAACCTCTTCTTCTTCGTGGAATTGTCTGATGCCATCAATGCAACATTTGCACATTCGTCACTTTCCGACTCCAAAGATGAACTGACTTCATTCTCCTCCCATGCTATATAGGCCTTTTTGTATTCTTTCTTCTTGTGAGCACTTTTCTAATATTTGGGCACTCTGCTTTTTACGTGCCTTGCTTGCGACACTCAAAACAAGTGAAGTTTTGATTCGAAGTGGAAACATCCTTCTCCCTGAAAGTTTTTCTTTTCTTTCCAATTTTATAAGTTTTTTCATTTTAAAGGAACTTACCGAATTTCTTTACAAGGGAGGTGATGTTCTCATCTTCATCAGAATTCTCATCATCGATTTTCTCTTTTGACTCCGCTTTTAAGGCAATGCTCTTTGGCTTGTTTTCTTGAATTTCATTTTGTTCTAGCCTTTCAAGTTCAATTTCATGTTCTTGAAGTTTTCCGAAAAGTGCAGAAAGAGACATCTTGGACAGGCTTTTCTTTTCAGAAATTGCCGTTACTTTAGTTTGCCATGCCCTTGTTAATGATCTCAGAACTTCAAGGTTCATTTCATCATTAGTGAATATTTTTCCAAGCGCCGTCAAGTGGTTGGTCAGATGAGAAAATCTTTTCTGCAACTCCAAAATAGATTCTTTGGGATGCATTCGAAACAATTCATATTCTTGAGATAATGTGTTGCGTTTGGAACGTTTACCTCAATAGTTCCTTCATGTGTTACTTCAAGTGTATCCCAGATTTTTTTAGCCGTTTTGCAATGTGACACACAAAAGAATTCATCCATTCCAAGTGTTGATTGTAACATTTTTTTGGAAAGACCAAAACCCTAATCCCTAAACCTAGTAAAGCCCAAAATGGCCTAATACATTTATGCATTTTGACTTTTGTACTTATTGGACGAACTACAATGAATAAGAACTAAAATGTGAAAAAAGAAACATATCAAAAACCAAAATAACAAAAATCTAAATACTGTTAGATTTATCAACATATTCGACGAACTACTTTGATTAAGAAGAAAAACGGTCTATAACAGACCTAGACCCTTAACCTTAACCCTTAAACCATAAAAACTAAACCCTAATCCCTTAACCTAGTAAAGACCAAAATGACCTAAAATATTAATGCATTCAGTCTTTTTAACTTATTGGACGAACTACAATGAATAACAACCAAAATCGACAAACTATATTTATTAAGAACCAAATTGGACTAGAATAGACCTAGACCCTTAACCCTTAATATTAAACCCTAAAATGAATAAGAACTAAAACGGACAAAAAGAAACATATCAAAAACCAAAATGTCCTGAAATCTAAATCAAGTGAGAGTTTTGCACTTATAGGTTGAACTGCATTGATTAACAACAAAAATTGCCCCAAAAAATTCACAAATAATAAAATACCAAATTGAGAATTATGCACTTATTTCTTGAAATACAATGAATAAAACCAAAATGCACAAGAATAGACCTAGACCCTTAACCCTAAACCTAAACCAGAAACCCTAAATCCTAAACCTCAAACCCTTAACTCTAAACCCAAAATGCTAAACCCTAAACCTAGTACAGACCACTAATGACCTAAAATATTAATCAATTGGGACTATTGCACCTATTGGTTGAACTACAATGATTAACAACTAAAATGGACAAAACAAAAACATAACAAATAATAAAATGACCTAAAATATTAATCCATTGAGTCTTTTGCATTTATTAGACGAACTACATTGTTTTAGAAACAAAAAGGACTAGAATAGACCTAGTAATTATGCACTTATTTCACGAAATACATTGATTAAAATAGAAAACTATAAACCATAAACCTGAAACCCTAACCCCAAAACTCTAAACCTAGTAAAGACCACAAATGACCTAATATATTAATTCGTTGACACTTTTGCACTTATTTGACAAACTACATAGAGTAAGAATAAATATCGACAAGAATCTTACTCGTAACGACAAAAATTACCTACAATATTAATGCATTGAGACTTATGCACTTATTGGACGGACTACAATGAATAAGAACTAAAATAGATAGAAAGAAACATATGAAAAACAAAAATGACCTAAAATCAAAATCTAGTGACACTTATGAACTTATTCGACAAACTACATTGATTAAGAACCAAAAAGGGACTAGAATAGACCTAGACACTTAACCCTTAAACCTTAAACCCTAAAACCAAAACACTAAACCCAAAACCCTATACCCTAAACCTTAATCACTAAACTCTAAACCCTATACCCTAAAACCTAAAACCTAAAACCTAAAACCTAAAACCTAAAACCTAAAACCTAAAACCTAAAACCTAAAACCTAAAACCTAAAACCTAAAACCTAAAACCTAAAACCTAAAACCTCAAACCTAAAACCAAAAACCTAAAACCTAAAACCTAAAACCAAAAACCTAAAACCTAAAACCTAAAACCTAAAACCTAAAACCTAAAACCTAAAACATAAAACCTAAAACCTAAAACCTAAAACATAAAACCTAAAACCTAAAACCTAAAACATAAAACCTAAAACCTAAAACCTAAAACATAAAACCTAAAACCTAAAACCTAAAACATAAAACCTAAAACCTAAAACCTAAAACATAAAACCTAAAACCTAAAACCTAAAACCAAAAACCTAAAACCTAAAACCTAAAACCAAAAACCTAAAACCTAAAACCTAAAACCTAAAACCTAAAACCTAAAACCTAAAACCTAAAACCTAAAACCTAAAACCTCTAAACCCAAAACCCTATACCCTAAACCTTAATCACTAAACCCTAAACCCTAAACCCTAAAACCTAAAACCTAAAACCTAAAACCTAAAACCAAAAACCTAAAACCTAAAACCTAAACCTAGTAAAGACCAAAATTACAAAAAATATTTCGTACTTATTTGATAACCAAAATGTACAAAAAGAAACATATCAAAAACCAAAATAACCAAAATCTAAATCCAGTTAGATTTATGCACTTATTCGACGAACCACAGTGATTAAGAAAAAAAAATGGTCTATAATAGTCATAGACCCTTAACCCTTAACCCTTAACCCTCAACATTATACCATAAAACCTAAACCCTAAACCCTAATCCCTTAACCTAATAACGACTAAAATGAACTAAAATATTAACGCATTGAGACTTTTTAACTTACTGGATGAACTACAATGAATAAGAACTAAAAGGGACAAAAAGAAACATATCAAAAACAAAAATAACCTAAAATCTAAATTCAGTGAGACTTATGCTCTTATTCGACGAACTACATTGATTAAGTACAAAAACGGACTAGAACCGACCTAGACTCTAAACCCTAAACCCCAAAACCTAGACTCTAATCTTAAACCCAAAACCCCAAAACCTAAACTCTATACCTAAACCCTAACCATTAACCTTGTAAAGACAAAAATGACCTAGAATATTAATGAGTTGAGAATTTGGCATTAATTGGACAAACTAAATTCCAAACCCCAAACCCTAAACCCTAAAATGAATAAGGACTTAAACGGACAAAAAGAAACATATCCAAAACCAAAATGTTCTAAAATCAAAATCAAGTGAGAGTTTTGCACTTATAGGTTGAACTACATTGATTAACAACTAAAATGGACCCAAAAAAAAATCACAAACATGAAAATGACCTAAGATTTTAATCTAGTGAGTCTTTTACACTTGTTAGACAAACTACATTGTGTTACAATCAAAGTGGACTAGAATACACCTAGTAAATAACAAAATGACCTAAAATCTATATCCATTGAGAATTTTGCACTTATTTCATGAAATACAATGATTAAAACCAAAATGGACAAGAATAGACCTAGACCCTTAACCCTTAACCTCAAACCCTTAACCCTAAATCCAAAACGCTAAACCCTAAAACCCTAAACCTAGTAAAGACCACTAATGACCTAAAATATTTATCAATTGAAACTTTTGCACTTAATGGTTGAACTAAATTGATTAACAACTAAAATAAATTAAAAAAACATAACAAATAATAAAATGTCCTAAAATATTAATCCATTGAGTATTTTGCACTTCTTAGACGAACTACATTGTTTTAGAAACAAAGTTGACTAGAATACACCAAGTAAATAACAAAATGACCTAAAATCTTTATCCATTGCGAATTATTCACTTATTTTGTGAAATACATTGATTTAAACCAAAATGGACTCGAATAGACCTAGACCCTTAACCCTAAACATAAACACGAAACTATAAACCCTAAACCTGAAACCATAACCCTAAAACCCTAAACTTAGTAAATACCACAAATGACCTAATATGTTAATCTGATGACACTTTTGCACTTATTTGACCAACTACATTGAATAAGAATCAATATGGACTAGAATAGTACTCGTATCGACAAAAATAACCTACAATATTGATGCATTGAGACATTTTCACATATTGGACGGATTACAATGATTAAAAACTAAAATTGACAAAGAGAAACATATCAAAAACAAAAATGACCTAAATTCAAAATCTAGTCACACTTAAGCACTTATTCGACGAAATACATTGATTAAGAACCAAAATGGACTAGAATAGGCCTAGACCCTTAACCTTTAACCTTTAACCCTAAACCCAAAACACTAAACCCTAAACCCTTAACACTAAACCCTAAACCCTAAATCCTAAACCCCAAACCCTAAACCTAGTAAAGACCAAAATGACCTAAAATATTAATGCATTTAAACATTTTAACATATTGGACGAACTACAACGAATAAGAACTAAAATGGACAAAAAGAAACATATCAAAAACCAAAATGACCTAAAAACTATATCGAGTGAGACTTATACACTTATTCAACAAGCTACATTTATTAATAACCAAAATGGACTAGAATAGACCTAGACCCTTAATCTTAAACCCTGAATCCCACACCCCAAACCCTAAATACTAAAATGAATAAGAACTAAAACGAACTAAAAGAAATATATAAAAAATCAAAATGTCCCAAAATCTAAACCCTAACCCTAAACCCTAAACCTAACCCTAAGCCCCAAACCCGAAACCCTAAACCCTAAACCATAAACCCGAACCCTAAACCCTAAACTCTAAACCCTAAACCCTAAACCCTAAAATCTAAAGACTAAAACCTAAACCCTAACCCCTAAACCTAGTAAAGACCAAAATGACCTAAAATATTTATGCATTTTAACTTTTGTACTTATTGGATGAACTACAATGAATAAGAACTAATATGTACAAAAAGAAACATATCAAAAACCAAAATCTAAATCTAGTTAGATTTATGCACTTATTCGACGAACTACATTGATTAAGAAGGAAAATGGTCTAAAATAGAACTAGACCCTTAACCCTTAAACCATAAAACCTAAACCCTAAACCCTAATCCCTTAATCTAGTAAATACCAAAATGACCTAAAATATTAACGTATTGAGAATTTTGCACTTATTGGACGAACTACAATGAATAAGAACTAATATGTACAAAAAGAAATATATCAAAAACCAAAATCTAAATCTAGTTATTAAGAACCACTAGTAGAATTTTGTCTTTTTAAGTCAGTTAAAATGTACATTTTAAGTCGGTTACGTGCCCGAGTTAACAGCAAACGACTTAAAAAACATGTTGTTTTTTAACTCGTTTCATAAACCGACTTAACAGAGCTTCATCATATTAAGTCGATTTATGTAACACCCCGATTTTCAAAGCGATGGTGTATTTTTTTTTCAAAAGAAATTAAAATAAATCAGAGAATTAAATAAGGTAATACCTTTGGATAAATAATTGAGTCATTATAATTTACATGCAGCGGAAAAGTTTCTCAAAATATATGAATCCAAAGTATTTACAGAACAACAGATGATACATGGAACCCATTCAACTAAGATGTCACACTGACAATATTAGTAAAGAAGACACTAAGAGATTCCCTATTCTTAATACTCATTTAACTTAATCTGATCATCCTACCAAAAAAACTATACACCCTGAGTGATCTCCACGCGCCCCGTGAGATCCTCCTCACGTAGCTCCAGTCAAGCATTCCCATCCGTAGGGTACGAACCAGTAGGATCGTCCTGGCTCTCATCTGAGGGCAAAGCACAGATTTCCACAATAGTGGTAAAGGGTCACCATCCGAAATTAACAATTAACACATAACATTTAAGTTTTTAAATGCACAAAATAACCTTTCAACTAGCATGCACCTTAAAAGGATTTTCCATATGCGAAAAGTTCATATAATGCTTGCCAATTAAAAATGAAATCAAAATAAAGTTCTCAAACCATCAATTAATACATAACTCACCAAGACATTGATAAATCAATTGAGCAATCTGTTATCTAACTCAAAATAAGAACTTCTACTAAGCCAATCGATTTCCAAATCGATTTCCTGAAGGTTTTTAGTGAAATTTGAATTCTGGGCTTAATTCAATCGATTGGGCAATCGATTGACAAGATAGCTGAGCCCCTGACTTAATGCCAATCAATTTCCAAATCGATTTTTGTCAGTTTTGCTGAATTCCTGCATGGCCAAATCGATTGGGAAATCGATTTTATAAATAGTTGAGCCCCTGTAACTTCCCAAATCGATTGGGAAATCGATTTTATAAATAGTTGAGCCCATGTAACTTCCCAAATCGATTGGAAAATCGATTTTATAAATAGTTGAGCCCATGTAACTTCCCAAATCGATTGGAAAATCGATTTTATAAATAGTTGAGCCCATGTAACTTCCCAAATCGATTGGAAAATCGATTTTATAAATAGTTGAGCCCATGTAACTTCCCAAATCGATTGGAAAATCGATTTTATAAATAGTTGAGCCCCTGTAACTTCCCAAATCGATTGGGAAATCGATTTCCCTGCTTATCCTTCCAAAAATACATAAACTAATTCAATCACATTCATACACAACTCCAAATCTTAACACTTAGCAATTCCCACACAATCACCACGACAAATTCGGTTTCGAAATAGTTTTACAATCCATCACACTTACACACGATAATCAATACATAACACATAGGAATTCTAACACAATTACCACGACAACTTGAGTTTCGAAATAGTTTACAATCAGTCACACTTACACACAAAATCAATAAATAACACTCAATCATAACTTGATTGAAACACGACTCGTGTGCCAAGCACCCTAATGCGATGCGTATATGCCAAAATGCATGGACTCGGAATTCCAAACCAAAACCCTCCTCGAAGGGCCGTAAATCATAAATGTACCGCCTATCGCAGGCCAAAGTATCAATTACCGAGATGCCACCTATCACGGGTCTACACGATTTACTAAAAAGAACGTAAATTGTAAATGTATCGCCTATCATAGGCCAAAGTACTTTTACCAAGGTGCCACATATCACGGGTCTGCACAATTTACAAAAAAGCGAAAACCATAAACGTACTGCCTATCACGGGCCCGTACCGTTTATCGAGGTGCCACCTATCACGGGTCTGCACAATTTACAAAAAAGCGAAAACCATAAACGTACTGCCTATCACGGGCCCGTACCGTTTATCGAGGTGCCACCTATCACGGGTCTGCACGATTTACAAAAAGAATGAAAATGCATGAGCAAACACTAACTCCATCCAAAACGATCGTTAAGCAAATGCAGATATTAAAAGATTCCCCATTTTTAATACTCATTTAACTTAAACGATTTTCACAACAAACATTAAGCAAACAGTAATATTAAGAGATTCCCCATTCTTAATACTCTTTTAACTTAAACGATTTTCAAAACAAACATTAAGTAAACAGAAATATTAAGAGATTCCCCATTCTTAATAATCTTTTAACTTAAACAATTTCCAAAAACGAACATTAAGTAAACAAGACATTAAGAGATTCCCCATTCTTAATACTCATTTAACTTAAACGATTTTCAAAACAAACATTAAGTAAACAAGACATTAAGAGATTCCTCATTCTTAATACTCATTTAACTTAAACGATTTTCAAAACAAACATTAAGTAAATAAGACACTAAGAGATTCCCTATTCTTAATACTCATTTAACTTAAACGATTTTCAAAACAAACATTAAGTATACAAGACATTAAGAGATTTCCCATTCTTAATACTCGTTTAACTTAAACGATTTTCACGACAACATTAAGTAAACGTAGACATTAAGAGATTCCCCATTCTTAATACTCGTTTAACTCTAATGGTTTTCAAATTCCACACAAAACAAACTCAAACATATATTCAAATTCAATCCACGATCCACACCAAAACACATCAATTCATTTCACCACAAAAGCCAACCATACACATATCAAATTTCATTAGTATTAATTAAGAACACGTCAAATACGACGAACACAAATCAACACAATCCACCACTCAAACACAACAAGTTTCATTTACTCAAAATCATACTTAAATGAGTTTACCAAGAAACATTCATCAATATAACCAAAACCTACCAAAACCTATTTCTAAATAAAGCCTTAGATTCATTTTCCCCCAAATCAACACTTCAACCCTAACAAATTCCTTTCCACACAACCACAGATAAGTCCCAAAATGCAAACTAGAAGTTTGGAAGGAGCCCTTACCTTCGCGTTAGCTTTAACGTTCGGTTACGGTACCGCGAGTAAATCCGGTAAAATCTCCGCTCGCAACGTCGCCTCCAAAGTTAGTTCCCTAGCACCGTAGCGTGGTAGTGAGCAACTTTCCCTTCTTTCTCTTCCTGAAACGAAGCATAGATCTAGATGAAACGGGGAGGTTTGTGTTTGAC
>NC_021162.2:28483572-28485005 GCF_000331145.2 Cicer arietinum | reverse complement strand
AGTTGAGAATTTCTTGTCTTATCACCCACCAAGCCTTGGGTTTCTAATCTTGAAGAAAATGAAGCAACAAAAATGAAAATGGGAGAAGGAGGGAGAATGGGTCACGCGAGGCAGCAGAGGAAGAAGATGGATTTGTGATTTTCTTTCTTTCCCTTTTCCTTTCTTTCTTTTTCCTTCCTTTCTATTTCTATTTCTTTTCTTTCTATTTCCTTTTCTTTCTTCTTTTCCTTCCTTTTTCCTTTCCCTCCAAACCTATATTCATTATATATATTAATTATAATTAACAAATATCTCAAAATATCTAGATATTTGTTAATTTACCGTTTGACCCATAACGCATTAAATTCTTCGTAAAAGATTCACCGCAGTTAATTTAATTTATTCATCGACGAGTAATTCTAATCGGCATCAAAATATCTTTTTGATCATATAAACTCCAAAATATTAATAACTTTGGCTAAAAAGCCCCCGAGCCCCAAAATACACAAAAATACATAAAGTATACTTTAAAATTATGGGCCTTACATGGTTCACCAAGAAGCTTGTACTCTTCCGCCCAATTACAAGCACGAGTTTTCAGTTAGTCTATTGTCGAGTGTGCAACAATGCAAGCGTCAATTTGCTAAATTGAAAAATATTGCAAGATTATTTGATAAAGCTCACAAAGAAAAATTAGTAACCAAAATCAAGAAAAATGATCGAATTTTGAAAGCTACAAAGGAGGCATGTCAAAATCAAGTAAGTTCTCATTCGAATGATTCCTTGAGTAGTGGTGATAAGAGGAATTGGGTTCTTTTAAATGATAATGAGGAAGTTGTAGGGGATGAGGCGTGGCGTTTGGCCAATAAGGTAGGATTAAAGTTTGATGGCACGAAGGTAGAGGCTTAGAGAAAATTGAAATATTCGGAGGAGTGAGATAAAAGTAATATTAGAAGGGGGGGGGGGGGGGGGGAGAGGTGTGTTTGATACTTGCGTGGAAACTATTGTTGTAGGTGAACTTAATCAACGGAAGTACATCATCCCAACTTCCCCTATCATCTAATACACATGCTCTCAACAGATCTTCCAGGGACTGATTCGTCCTTTCAGTCTATCCGTCCGTTTGTGGATGGTAAGCTGAACTCAATCGTAGTTTCGTTCCCAGCGCTTCGTGCAACGCTCCCCAAAAATGTGATGTGAACTTCGGATCACGGTCTGATACAATACTCGATGCTACCCCGTGTAACCTCACAATTTCAGCAATGTAGATATCTGTTAGCTGATCTACCTTATAGGTGGTCTTTACTAGCAAAAAGTGAGCAGATTTAGTCAGCCGATCCACTATCACCCATATAGAATCATTCTTTCTCCTTGTTTTTGGCAATCCAGTTATAAAATCCATGGAATTGTTGTCCCACTTCCATTCAGGTATATCTAAAGGTTGCAACATCCCA
>NC_021162.2:28479991-28483535 GCF_000331145.2 Cicer arietinum | reverse complement strand
TCCGCTACATGTTTCTTCATTCTTGGCCACCAATAATTCTACCTCAAATCCTGATACATCTTTGTTGCTCCAGGATGAATACTCAACTTGCTCTTATGAGCCTCTTCTAAGATTGCTTTCCTCATATCTGTAATTCTTGGTAAACAAATCCTGCCATTACATCGCAAAATATTATCTGATCCAATCTTGAACTCAGTTGTCTTCGCTTGCACTATTAGGTTCCTCTTCTCTCGTATTAAGACGTCATCTTGCGAATTTGCAATGTCTTCAAGTAGTCCACTCGAAATCTTCCGAATTTCAAAATTCCTGGTGCAAACTCTACGTTCAAGTGTAGATCTCTAAAAGCTTCCGACAACTCTTGTTGTCTAGCCATAATTGTTGAAAACACCGAGACACTTCTTCTACTCAAAGCATCAGCCACTACATTGGCCTTCCCAGGGTGGTACTGCAGTGTGAAATCAAAATCTTTGAGAGTCTCCATCCATCGTCTCTGGCGCATGTTCAATTCCTTCTGATCAAACAAATATTTCAAACTTTTATGGTCACTGAACATTGTGAGCGTGCACCCATATAAGTAGTGCCTCCAGATCTTCAATGCAAAAACAACAACAGCAAGCTCCAAATCATGAGTAGGATAGTTCCTCTCATGAATCTTCAATTGCCTTGAGGCATAAGCTACAACTTTCTTGTGTTGCATCAGAACACATCCCAAACCTTGGTGAGATGTATCACAATAAACTTCATAGGGTTCTTCTGATTGCGATAAAACCAATACTGGTGAGGTCGTCAATTTTCCCTTTAGTAACTGAAAATTTTCCTCACACTTCTCCGTCCATGCAAACGGTTGATCTTTTCTGGTAAGTTGTGTCAATGGAGCCACAATCTTAGCAAAACCTTCAATAAACCTTTTGTAGTACCCTGCCAGTCCTACAAAACTTCGTATGTCAGTGACAGTCTGAGGCTTTTTCCAAGCAAGAACCGCCTCAATCTTAGCCGGATCTACAGCGATTCCTTCCTTGGTTATCACATGTCCTAACAAATTCACCTTTTCTAGCCAAAATTCACACTTCGACAAATTGGCATACAATCGCTTCTCGCGTAAAATCTCAAGAACTTGACGTAAATGTTCTCCATGCTCTTCTTCAGTTCTTGAATAAATTAATATATCATCAATGAACACCACAACAAAGAATTTATCAAGGAACGAATTAAAGATCCTGTTCATGTAGTCCATGAAAATTGCCGGTGCATTGGTAACTCCAAACGGCATAACCAGGTATTCATAATGTCCGTAGCGGGTTCTGAAAGCAGTCTTCTGAATATCTCCTTCCCTTACTCGAATCTGATGGTAACCCGACTTCAAGTCAATCTTCGAAAATATCACGGCCCCTCTCAATTGATCCATTAAATCATCGATGCGTCGCAAAGGATAGCGATTCTTAATAGTTGCCTTATTAAGCTGTCTATAATCCACACATAAGCGCGAGCTTCCGTCCTTCTTCTTAACTAGCAAAACTGGACCTCCCCATGGTGATACACTTGGTCTTATAAATTTCCTCTCCAACAAGTCTTCAATTTGGCTTTTGAGCTCATTTAATTCCAATGGCGACATTCGATAAGGTGCCATTGAAATAGGTCCCGTTCCTGGGTGCAAATCAATGAAGAATTCCACTTCTCTTACCGGTGGCAATCCTGGAATTTCCGTTGGAAATACATCCCGATACTCGTTGACAAGTATCACATCTTCTATATCCACATTTATCTTTGCCTCCACATTTGCCAGAGACAAAAACTCATGAGTCCCTTCACTTAGCGACACTCGGAGTTTGTTAGCAGCTAAATACTTAACAACTCCTGGTTCGGGGAAAAGAACCAATTTACGAGCACAATCCAAAATCACATAATGATAAGACATCCAATCCATACCGAGGATGACCTCGAGTGATTCTAGCGGTAAACAAATTAGATTAACCAAGAAATCCCTATTCTGAATAGTCATTCGACAATGTAAACATGCAGAATTTACGGTTAAGGTCTTAGCAGGCGTGGAAACAACCAAATCAAAAGGTAAAGCAGACACAGATAACTTCAAGCGATTCACACAGTCCATAGCAATGAAGGAATGGGTTGCCCCCGAATCAAAGAGTGCAGTTAGAGTGTTACCTGCAATCTCACAATCACGCTGAATCAGATTACCAGATGGATTTCCCTCTTCAGCATTCACACAATAAATGCGTCCTCTAGCAGTAGGACGGGTAGCCCTAGCTACATTCACCACTGGTTCCACCTTTGGAGCCGTGCACTCCCTTGCCATGTGCCCCGACTTCTGACAATTGTGACAGATGGGGATGTTAGTGGTACAAGCACTAGCATAGTGTCCTTCTTTCCCACATCGGAAACATCGAAGCACTTGCCCCAATTGCCTCCCGAAATTCTGGTTCCCCGGGCGACTCTGCCCACCGTTGTTATTCTGGGGTCGATTATAAGGTTTAGCAACTTGCTTCCCCTTGTTCTGATAACTCGCCCGACTAGGGCCTCCCGAATTAAAATTCCCTACTCGGCTAGCCCTCTTGTTCTTCATATCTTCCACTTCTCTACATTTCTCTACCAGCGCTTGGAAACGTTGAATTCCCAAAGGTAAGACGGAATCTTGAATCTCATACTTCAATCCGTCTTGGAAACGATGACACATGAACGGTTCATCAATTTCTTCACGGAAGAACCTGAAATGCCTCGATAGTGATTCAAATTTAGTCCTGGTACTCATCGGGAAGTATTTGTCCAAAAACTTCCTTTTGAATGATTCCCAGTTCACCTCCTCGTGAGCTGATCTCATCAACAATCTCGCACTCCTCCACTAGTACTCAACATCCCCTAATAGCATATAAGTGGCATAGTTGACCTTTACTTCTGCCTGACAGTTAATCATTTCGAAGATCTTCTCCACTTCTTGGATCCATTGATCCGCTTTCTCTGAATTTTCATCCCCCTTAAACTTGGGAGGATTGTAACGACGGAAGTCTTCCAATCCTCTTGACTCTGCAGCACGGATCTCACTTCCCCTCTTTTCAAGATCACGTTGAGTCTTGGCAGCAGTCTGTGCAGCAACAGAAACAACCATGTTATTCATAGCCTCCGCCATTCGGTCGTCCCTATTAGCATTGGCTCTTGGAACGTCATCCCTTCTTGGCGGCAAGGTTTTTCCTATAAAACCATCATCAAGTAGAGTCTTAACACTACTTCAAATAATTCCAAAACTAGCTTCCGACCACATCAACACATAATTATTGCGGATCTGACAACTCAACCCACGTAAACCGACGCACGATCAGATAAAAAATCTCAACTTATAGGTTGACCTACAATCTATAACCAAGGCTCCACAGCCCCCAAAGAAAACCAAACCAAAGCTCTGATACCACAATGTAACACCCCGATTTTCAAAGCGAGGGTGTATTTTTTTTTCAAAAGAAATTAAAATAAATCAGAGAATTAAATAAGGTAATACCTTTGGATAAATAATTGAATCATTATAATTTACAAG
>NC_021162.2:28464642-28479564 GCF_000331145.2 Cicer arietinum | reverse complement strand
CAACCGAAATTAACAATTAACACATAACATTTAAGTTTTTAAATGCACAAAATAACCTTTCAACTAGCATGCACGTTAAAAGGATTTTCCATATGCGAAAAGTTCATATAATGAATGCCAATTAAAAATGAAATCAAAATAAAGTTCTCAAACCATCAAGTAATACATAATTCACCCAGACATTGATAAATCAATTGAGCAATCTGTTATGTAACTCAAAATAAGAATTTCTACTAAGCCAATCGATTTCCAAATCGATTTCCTGAAGGTTTTTAGTGAAATTTGAATTCTGGGCTTAATTCAATCGATTGGGCAATCGATTGACAGGATAGCTGAGCCCCTTACTTAATGCCAATCAATTTCCAAATCGATTTTTGTCAGTTTTGCTGAATTCCTGTAACTTCCCAAATCGATTGGGAAATCGATTTTATTAATAGTTGAGCCCTTGTAACTTCCCAAATCGATTGGGAAATCGATTTCCCTGCTTATCCTTCCAAAAATACATAAACTAATTCAATCACATTCATACACAACTCCAAATCTTCACACTTAGCAATTCCCACACAATCACCACGACACATTGGGTTTCGAAATAGTTTTACAATCCATCACACTTACACACGATAATCAATACATAACACATAGCAATTCCAACACAATTACCACGACAACTTGAGTTTCGAAATAGTTTACAATCAATCACACTTACACACAAAATCAATAAATAACACTCAATCATAACTTGATTCAAACACGACTCATGTGCCAAGCACCCTAATGCGATGCGTATATGCCAAAACACATGCCCGTACCGTTTATCGAGGTGCCACCTATAAGGGTCTGCACGGTTTACTAAAAAGAACGTAAATTGTAAATGTACGGCCTATCACAGGCCAAAGTACTATTTACCAAGGTGCCACCTATCACAGGTCTGCACAATTTACAAAAAAACGTAAATCATAAATGTACCGCCTATCACAGGCCAAAGTACTATTTATCAAGGTGCCACCTATCATGGGTCTGCACAATTTACAAAAACGTAAACCTAGTAAAGACCAAAATGACCTAAAAAATTTATGCGTTTTAATAAATGTTTAGGGTTTAGGGTGCATTTTGACTTTTGTACTTATTGGAAGGACTACAATGAATAAGAATTAAATTGTACAAAAAAAAACATATAAAAAACCAAAATAACCAAAATCTAAATCAAGTTACATTTATGCACATATTCGACGAAACCTAGAACTAGACCCTTAACCCTTAACCCTTAACCTTAAACCTTAAACTATGAAACCTAAACTCTAAACCCAAATCCATTAACCTAGTAAAGACCAAAATGACCTAAAATATTAATGCATTGAGTCTTTTTAACTTATTGGACGAACTACAATGAATAAGAACTAAAATGAACCAAAAGAAACATATCAAAAACCCAAATGACCTAAAATCTATATCCAGAGCGACCAATGCACTTATTCAATAAACTACGTTTATGAAGAACCAAAATGGACTAGAATAGACCTAGACCCTAAACCCTTAATCTTAAATCCTAAATCCCATACCCAAAACCATAAACCCTAAAATGAATAAGAACTAAAACGGACAAAAAGAAACATATCAAAAACCAAAATGTGCTAACATCAAAATCAAGTAAGTTTTGCACTTATAGGTTTAACTACATTGATTAACAACTAAAATGGACCCAAAAAAAATCACAAATACCAAAATGACCTAATATTTTAATCTAGTGAGTCTTTTACACTTGTTAGACAAACTACATTGTTTTACAATCAAAGTGGACTAGAATACACCTAGTAAATAACAAAATGACCTAAAATCTATATCCATTGAGAATTTTGCACTTATTTCATGAAATACAATGATTAAAACCAAAATGGACAAGAATAGACCTAGACCCTTAACCCTTAACCTCAAACCCTTAACCCTAAATCCAAAACGCTAAACCTAGTAAAGACCACTAATGACCTAAAATATTTATCAATTGAAACTTTTGCACTTAATGGTTGAACTAAATTGGTTAACAACTAAAATAAATTAAAAAAACATAACAAATAATAAAATGACCTAAAATATTAATCCATTGAGTATTTTGCACTTCTTAGACGAACTACATTGTTTTAGAAACAAAGTGGACTAGAATACACCAAGTAAATAACAAAATGACCTAAAATCTTTATCCATTGTGAATTATTCACTTATTTCGTGAAATACATTGATTTAAACCAAAATGGACTCGAATAGACCTAGACCCTTAACCCTAAACATAAACACGAAACTATAAACCCTAAACCTGAAACCATAACCCTAAAATCCTAAACTTAGTAAATACCACAAATGACCTAATATGTTAATCTAATGACACTTTGACACTTATTTGACCAACTACATTTAGTAAGAATCAATATGGACTAGAATTGTACTCGTATCGACAAAAATAACCTACAATATTGATGCATTGAGACATTTTCACATATTGGACGGATTTCAATGATTAAAAACTAAAATTGACAAAGAGAAACATATCAAAAACAAAAATGACCTAAATTCAAAATCTAGTCACACTTAAGCACTTATTCGACGAAATACATTGATTAAGAACCAAAATGGACTAGAATAGACCTAGACCCTTAACCTTTAACCTTTAACCTTTAACCGTTAACCTTAAACCCTAAACCCAGAACACTAAACCCTAAACCCTAAACCCTAAACCCTTAACACTAAACCCTAAACCCTAAATCCTAAACCCCAAACCCTAAACTTAGTAAAAACCAAAATGACCTAAAATATTAACCCATTTAAACTTTTTAACATATTGGACGAACTACAACGAATAAGATCTAAAATGGACAAAAAGAAACATATCAAAAACCAAAATGACCTAAAATCTATATCCAGTGAGACTTATACACTTATTCAACAAACTACATTTATTAAGAACCAAAATGGACTAGAATAGACCTAGACCCTTAATCTTAAACCCTGAATCCCACACCCCAAACCCTAAATACTAAAATGAATAAGAACTAAAACGAACAAAAAGAAATATATAAAAAATCAAAATGTCCCAAAATCTAAACCCTAAAACCTAACTCTAAACCCTAACCCTAACCCTAAGCCCCAAACCCGAAACCCTAAACCATAAACCCTAAACTCTAAACTCTAAACCCTAAACCCTAAACCCTAAAATCTAAAGACTAAAACCTAAACCCTAACCCCTAAACCTAATAAAGACCAAAATGACCTAAAATATTTATGCATTTTGACTTTTGTACTTATTGGATGGACTACAATGAATAAGAACTAATATGTACAAAAAGAAACATATCAAAAACTAAAATCCAAATCTAGTTAGATTTATGCACTTATTCGACGAACTACATTGATTAAGAAGGAAAATGGTTTATAATAGAACTAGACCCTTAACCCTTAAACCATAAAACCTAAACCCTAAACCCTAATCGCTTAATCTAGTAAAGACCAAAATGACCTAAAATATTAACGTATTGAGAATTTTGCACTTATCGGACGAACTACAATGATTAAGAACTAATATGTACAAAAAGAAATTTATCAAAAACCAAAATCTAAATCTAGTTAATAAGAACCACTAGTAGAATTTTGTCTTTTTAAGTCAGTTAAAATGTACATTTTAAGTCGGTTCCGTGCCCGAGTTAACAGCAAACGACTTAAAAACATGTTGTTTTTTAACTCGTTTAATGAACCAACTTAACAGAGCTTCATCATATTAAGTGGATTCAGCTTAAATGACTTAAACATCATAAATTCAATATAACACATCATCTTTTTAAGTTGGATATTTTGACCAACTGACTTAATAGATATAGTTAAAATAATAATTTTTTATTTTATTTTTATATAAATTTCTCATTTTGTGTTCATGCTCCTAATCCATACAATCTTTCGCATTAAATTTCAAATAAGAGTTTTGTACTTATGATCATAATTTTATATAACCATCTAATAATCAAAATATACAATATCACAATATCTCATATTTAAATAAAAATAATATAGAGTACAAATAAGATGTATCCCATTTCCGACTAATGTTGACAACACGAAAAAAAAAAGTAGATATCCATTAACAAAATTACGAAATCACAATATAGTAATATTCAATAGACATATATTAGTATCGTTATTTTCGTCAATTAATTTCAAAATAAAATTCACACAATATTTTCGAACCTTTTTACTTTGATCCGGGTGAATTGATCTCGAGTTATCAAAGATTTGGAAAAAAAAAACACACAATCAATATCGACTGAATCTTAATTTGTTATCATATGAACATTAAAAAATACAATCAATAACAACTTATAATTTTTTATCATATAAATATAAAAAAAAATACAATCAATAATAACGTGTAAAAAATTATATACTTGCATCCATGAAACAACTATGTTAAGATGTTAACCGATTACATTTAAAATTTAACAACAATAAAATTTTCTTTGGTTTTTATGAAGTTTTTTTTTAAAGTAAATTGTAAAAATTTATTCACACTTATACATTTACTCAAATAATAATAATTAGTATTCATCCAACTAATCATTTGTTAAAAATAAGTAACGGTATGAAAATAAGTAACGGTATGAAAAATAAAGAATAGTTAGAAAAAAAAATGAATTTGACATATATTTTTTTCGTTCAAATAATATGATATTATCTAAATGAAATTATGAGCACATATATTAATCATTTTATCAACGTCTCATTATATTATCAAGAATAGAAGAGTAGAAAGTTATAAAAAATTACTCATGTTAATTTATTATTCAATAAAACAACCATACCTGAAATGGGGGCGATGAGTTTGCAATTGTAAAAAAGGTGGCGATGAAACTGAGTTTGACGACGACTAAAAAATTGAGTTAGGCGATGGGTGTGAATGAGAGCAAATCCACTTGTAAATATCGTTAGAGAATACGAAAAATTTATAATAGAATAGTTAATAAAGTGGAAGCTAAAAAGTTGCAATAAGTATGCATTAAGCAAATGCACGATATGTTATACTACTGTAGTATGTCTTAGGTCGGTTACCAATATAACCGCGTTAAAAAAGTTTTAAATATTTACAAAATTCCTGCCGCCTCGTTTTGTTAAGTCGTTTACCAAGTAACCGATTTAGGCACGAAGTCTGATGGGATATATTAATTTTTTAATTTTATTTTTACCGTATGTCTTAAATCAGTTGCTAATATAACCGGGTTGACGATGTTTCACATATTTATAAAATTGTAACCACCTCATTTTGTTAACTCGTTTATATGGGCAACCGACTTAAATATACCTCCGCCTCATTTTTTAAGTCTGGTGGCACGTAAACGACTTAAATCTGCTGAATTAAAAACTCAATTTTCTACTAGTGAACTAACATTGTCAGAAAGAAACATATCGACCTAAAATCAAAATCTAGTAACACTTATGCACTTATTCGATGAACTACATTGATTAAGTACCAAAATAGACTAGATATGACCTAGACCGTTAACCCTTAACCATAAACCCGTAACCCAAAAAGAAACACATCACAAACCCAAATGACATAAAATCTATGTCCAGTGAGACTTTTGCACTTATTCGACAACCTACATTTCTTAAGAACCAAAATGGACTAGAATAGACCTAGACCCTTAACCCTTAATCTTAAACACTGAATCCCATACCCCAAACCCTAAATCATAAAATGAATAAAAACTAAAATAGACAAAAAGAAATATATCAAAAACCAAAATGTCCCAAAATCTAAACCTAAAACCCTAAACCTTAAGCCCAAAGCCCTAAACACTAAACCCTAAGCCCTAAACGCTAAACCCTAAACCCTAAAACCTAAAACCTAAATGGACTAGATATGACCTAGACCCGTAACCATTAACCATTAACCCGAAACAAAATTACTAAACCCTAAACCCTAAACCCTAAACCCTAAATCCTAAACCCCAAAACCTAAAACCTAAAACCTAAAACCTGAAACCGAAAACCTAAAACATAAAACCTAAAACCCAAAACTTAAAATCTAAAACCAAAAACATAAATCCTAAAACCTAAAACCTAAGCCCTAAATCCTAAAACCTAAAACCTTAAACATAAAATATTAAAGGATTTTGACTTTTGTACATATTGGACGAACTACAATGAATAAGAAATAAAATGTACAAAAAGAAACATATCAAAAACTAAAATAGACCAAATCAAAAACCAGTTGGATATATGCACTAATTCGACGAAATACATGGACTAAGAAGAGAAATGGTCAAAAATAGACTTAGACCCTTAAACGTTAACCTTAAACCTTAAACCATAAACACTAAACCATAATCCCTTAACCTAGTAAAGATGAAAATGTCTTAAAATATTAATACATTGAGACAAAAAGAACATATCAAAAACCCAAATGACCTACAATCTAAATCCAGTAAGACTTATGCACTTATTCGAGAAACCACATTGATTAAGAACCGAAAACAGGCAAGAATAGAGCTAGACGCTTAACCCTTAACCTTAAACCATAAAACCAAAACACTAAACCCGAAACCCTATACCATAAACCCTAAACCTTAAACACTAAACTCTAAACCCTAAACTTTAAACCTAAAACATAAAAGCTAAACCCCAATCCCTAATCCCTAAACATAGTACAGACCAAAATGACCTAAAATATTTATGCATTTTAATAAATGTTTAGGGTTTATGGTGCATTTTGACTTTTGTACTTATTGGAAGGACTAAAATGAATAAGAACTAAATTGTACAATAAGAAACATATAAAAAACCAAAATAACCAAAATCTAAATCCAATTAGATTTATGCACATATTCAATGAACTATATTGATTAAGAAGAAAAATGGTCTATAATAGACCTAGACCCTTATCCCTTAACCCTTAACCTTAAACTTTAAACCATAAAACCTAAACCCTAAACCCTAATCCATTAACCTAGTTAAGACAAAAATGCCCTAAAATATTAATGCATTGAGAATTTTTAACTTATTGGACGAACTACAATGAATAAGAACTAAAATGGACAAAAAGAAATATATCAAAACCCGAATGACCTAAAATCTATATCCAGTGCAACTTATGCACTTATTCAATAAACTACATTTATTAAGAACCAAAATGGACTAGAATAGACCTAAACCCTTAACCCTTAATCTTAAATCCTAAATCCCATATCCGAAACCAAAATCCCTAAAATGAATAAGAACTAAAACAGACAAAAAGAAACATATCAAAAACCAAAATGTCCTAAAATCTAAATCAATTGAGAGTTTTGCACTTATAGGTTTAATTACATTGATTAACAACTGAAATGGACCCAAAAAAAATCACAAATACCAAAATGACCTAAGATTTTAATCCAGTGAGTCTTTTACACTTATAAGACAAACTACATTGTTTTACAATCAAATGGACTAGAATACACCTAGTAAATTACAAAATGGCCTAAAATCTAGATCCATTGAGAATTATGCACTTATGTCATGAAATACAATGATAAAACCAAAATGGACAAGAATAGACCTAGACCCTTAACCCTTAATCAATTGAGACTTTTGCACTTAATGGTTGAACTATTTTGATTAACAACTAAAATAGGTAAAATAAAAACATAACAAATAATAAAATCACCTAAAATATTAATCCATTGAGTATTTTGCACTTCTTAGACGAACTACATTGTTTTTGAAACAAAGTGGACTAGAATACACCTAGTAAATAACAAAATGACCTAAAATCTTTATTCATTGAGAATTATTCACTTATTTCGTGAGATACATTAATTAAAACCAAAATGGACTAGAATAAACCTAGACCCTTAACCCTTAACCTTACACCCTAAACCCAAAACACTAAACCCTAAACCCTAAACACTAAACCCTAAACCCTAAAATCTAAAGCCTAAAACCTAAACCTTAATCCCTAAACCTAGTAAAGACCAAAATGACCTAAAATATTTATGCATTTTGACTTTTGTACTTATTGGATAAACTACAATGAATAAGAACTAATATGTACAAAAAGAAACATATCAAAAACCAAAATCTAAATCTAGTTAGATTTATACACTTATTCGACGAACTACATTGATTAACAACTAAAATTGTCAGAAAGAAACATATCAAAAACAAAAATGACCTAAAATCAAAATCTAGTAACACTTATGCACTTATTCGATGAACTACATGGATTAAGTACCAAAATGGACTAGATATGACCTAGACCCTTAACCCTTAACCATAAACCCGAAATCTAAAACACTAAAGCCTAAACCTTAAACCCTAAATCTCAAAACCAAAACCCTAGAACCTAAAACATAAAACCTAAAACCTGAAACTTAAAACCTAAAACCTAAAACCTAAAACCTTAAACCTTAAACCTTAAACCCAAAACCTAAAACCTAAAACCAAAAACCTAAATCCTAAAACCTAAAAATCGACAAACTACATAGAGTAAGAATAAAAATCAACAAGAATAATACTCGTAACGACAAAAATTACCTACAATATTAATGGATTGAGACTTTTGCACTTATTGGACGGACTACAATGAATAAGAACTAAAATAGGTAGAAAGAAACATATCAAAAAAAAAAATGACCTAAAATCAAAATCTAGTGACACTTATGAACTTAATCGACAAACTACATTGATTAAGAACCAAAAAGGGACTAGAATAGACCTAGACCCTTAACCCTTCAACCTTAAACCCTAAAACCAAAACACTAAACCCAAAACATAAAACCTAAAACCTAAAACCTAAAACCTAAAACCTAAAACTTAAAACCTAAAACCTAAAACCTAAAACCTAAAACCTAAAACCTAAAATCTAAAACCTAAATCTTAAAACCTAAAACCTAAAACCTAAAACTAAAAATGGTCTATAAAAGACCTAGACCCTTAACCCTCAACCCTTAACCCTTAACTCTTAACCCTTAACCCTTAACCCTTAACCCTTAACCCTTAACCCTTAACCCTTAACCCTTAACCCTTAACCCTTAACCCTTAACCCTTAACCCTTAACCCTTAACCCTTAACCCTTAACCCTTAACCCTAAACCCTAAACCCTTAACCTAATAAAGACAAAAATGACCTAAAATATTAATGCTTTGAGACTTTTTAACTTATTGGACGAACTACAATGAATAATAACTAAAATGGACACCTAGTAAATAACAAAATGACCCAAAATATATATCCATTGAGAATAATGCACTTATTTCATGAAATACAATGATTAAAACCAAAATGGACAGGAATAGACTTAAACCCTTAACCCTTAACCTAAACCCGAAATCCTAAACCCTAAACCTCAAACCTTTAACCTCAAAACCTTAACCCTAAACCCAAAACGCTAAAACCTAAAACCTAAAACCCTAAACCTAGTAAAGACAACTAATGACCTAAAATATTAATCAATTGAGACTTTTGCACTTAATGGTTGAACTACATTGATTAACAACTAAAATAGACACACACTAAAAAACACCACAAATAATCAAATGACCTAAAATATTAATCCATTGAGTATTTTTCATTTCTTAGAAGAACTACAATTTTCTAGAAATAAAGTGGACTACAATACACCTAGTAAAAAACAAAATGACGTAAAATCTTTAACCCTAAACCCTAAACCCTTAACCCTTAACCTAAACCTGAAACCCCAACCCTAAAACCCTAAACCTAGTAAATACCACAAATGACCTAATATATTAATCTGTTGACTAAACCCTAAACCCTACACCCTAAATCCTAAACCCTAATCCCTAAACCCTAAACCCTAAACCCTAAACTCTAAACTCTAAACCCTAAACCCTAAACCCTAAACCCTAAACCCTAAACCCTAAAACCTAAACCCTAATTCTTAAACCTAGTAAAGACAAAAATAACCTAAAATATTAATGCATTTTGACTTTTGTTCTTATTAGACGAACTACAATGAAAAGACCTAGAATACACCTAGTAAATAATAAAGTGACCTAAAATCTATATCCATTGAGAATTATGCTTTTATTACATGAACTACATTGATTAAGAACCAAAATGGACTACATATGACCTAGACCCTTAACCCTTAACAATATACCCGAAACGCAAAACACTAAATCCTAAACCCTAAACCATAAACCTAATGAGAACCCTATACCCAAAACCCTATATACTCAACCCTAAAACCTAAAACCTAAAACCTAAACCCTAATCCCTAAACCTAGTAAAGACCAAAATGACCTAAAATATTTATGTATTTTGAATTTCGTACTTATTTGATGAACTACAATGAATAAGAAATAAAATGTACAAAAAGAAACATATCAAAAACCAAAATAACCAAAATCTAAATCCAGTTAGATTTATGCACTTATTCGACGAACCACATTGATTAAGAAGAAAAAATGGTCTATAATAGACCTAGACCCTTAACCCTTAACCTTATACCTTAAACTACAAAACCTAAACCCTAAACCCTAATTCCTTAACCTAATAACGACTAAAATGAACTAAAATATTAACGCATTGAGACTTTTTAACTTACTGGACGAACTACATTTAGTGAGACTTATGCTCTTATTTGATGAACTACATTGATTAAGAACAAAAATGGACTAGAACCAACCTAGACTGTAATTTGAAACCCTAAACCCCAAAACCTAAACTCTATACCTAAACCATAACCATTAACCTTGTAAAGACCAAAATGACCTAAAATATTAATGAGATGAGAATTTGGCACTAATTGGACAAACTAAATTCCGAACCTCAAACCCTAAACCCTAATAAGGACCTAATATTTTAACCTAGTGAGTCTTTTACACTTGTTAGACAAACTACATTGTTTTAAAATCAAAGTGAACTAGAATACACATAGTAAATAACAAAACGGCCTAAAATCTATATCCATTGAGAATTATGCACTTATTTCATGAAAAACAATGATTAAAACCAAAATGGACAAGAATAGACCTAGACCCTTAACCCTCAACCTCAAACCCTAAACCCTAAATCCAAAACGCTAAACCCTAAACCTCTAAACCTAGTAAAGACCACTAATGACCTAAAATATTAATCAATTGAAACTTTTGCACTTAATGGTTGAACAAAATTGATTAACAACTAAAATAAATAAATAAAAACATAACAAATAATAAAATGACCTAAAATATTAATCCATTGAGTATTTTGCACTTCTTAAACGAACTGCATCGTTTTAGAAAAAAAGTGGACTAGAATACACCTAGTAAATAACACCAAGACCTAAAATCTTTATCCATTGCGAATTATTCACTTATTTCATGAAATACATTTATTTAAACCAAAACGGGCTCGAATAGACCTAGACTCTTAACCCTAAACATAAACACGAAACTATAAACCCTAAACCTGAAACCATAACCCTAAAACCCTAAACTTAGTAAATACCACAAATGACCTAATATATTAATTTGATGACACTTTTGGACTTATTTGACCAACTACATTGAGTAAGAATCAATATGGACTAGAATAGTACTCGTATCGACAAAAATAACCTACAATATTGATGCATTGAGACATTTTCACATATTGGACGGACTACAATGAATAAAAACTAAAATTGACAAAGAAAAACATATCGAAAACAAATATGACCTAAATTCAAAATCTAGTCACACTTAAGCACTTATTCGACGAAATACATTGATTAAGAACCAAAATGGACTAGAATAGACCTAGACCCTTAACCTTTAACCTTAAACCCTAAACCCAAAACACTAAACCCTAAACCCTTGACACTAAACCCTAAACCCTAATCCTAAACCCTAAACCCTTAACCTAGTAAAGACCAAAATGACCTAAAACATTAATGCATTTAAACTTTTTAACATATTGGACGAACTACAACGTATAAGAACTAAAATGGACAAAAAGAAACATATCAAAAACCAAAATGACCTAAAATCTATATCCAGTGAGACTTATACACTAATTCAACAAACTACATTTATTAAGAACTAAAATGGACTAGAATAGACCTAGACCTTTATTCTTAAACCCTGAATCCCACACCCCAAACCCTAAATACTAAAATGAATAAGAACTAAAACGAACAAAAAGAAATATATAAAAAATCAAAATGCCCCAAAATCTAAACCCTAACCCTAACCCTAAGTCGGTTCCGTGCCCGAGTTAACAGCAAACGACTTAAAAAACATGTTGTTTTTTAACTCGTTTCATGAACCGACTTAACAGAGCTTCATCATATTAAGTCGATTTAGCTTAACCGACTTAACCATCATAAATTTAATATAACACATCATCTTTTTAAGTTGGATATTTTGACCAACTGACTTAATACATATAGTTAAAATAATAAATTTTTTATTTTTTTTTATATAAATTTCTCATTTTGTGTTCATGCTCTTAATCCATACAATCTTTCGTATTAAATTTCAAATAAGAGTGTTGTACTTACGATCACAATTTTATATAACCATCTAATAATCAAAATACACAATATCACAATATCTCATATTTATATAAAAATAATATAGAGTACAAATAAGATGTATCCCATTTCCGACTAATCCTGACAACACAGAAAAAAAAAAGTAGATATCCATTAACAAAATTACAAAATCACAATATAGCAATATTCAATAGACATATATTAGTATCGTTATTTTCTTCAATTAATTTCAAAATAAAATTCACACAACATTTTCGAACTTCTTTACTTTGATCCGGGTGAATTGATCTCGAGTCATCAAAGATCTGGAAAGAAAAAAAACACAATCAATATCGACTGAATCTTAATTTTTTATCATATGAACATTAAAAAATACAATCAATAACTACTTATAATTTTTTATCATATAAATAAAAAAAAAATACAATCAATAACAACGTGTAAAAAATTATATACTTGCATCCATGAAACAACTATGTTAAGATGTTAACCGGTTACATTTAAAAATTAACAACAATAAAATTTTCTTTGGTTTTTATGAAGTTTTTTTTTTTTAAAAGTAAATTGTAAAAATTTATTAACACTTATACATTTACTCAAATAATAATAATTAGTATTCATCCAACTACGATCCATAATCATTTGTTAAAAATAAGTAACGGTATGAAAAATAAAGAATAGTTAGCAAAAAAAAAAAATGAATTTGACATATATTTTTTTCGTTCAAATAATATGATATTATCTAAATGAAATTATGAGCACATATATTAATCATTTTATCAATGTCTCATTATATTATCAACCATAGAAGAGTAGAAAGTTATAAAAAAAGTACTCATGTAAATTTATTATTCAATAAAACAACCATACCTGAAATGGAGGCGATGAGTTTGCGATTGTAAAAAAGGTGTCGATGAAACTGAGTTTGGCGACGACTAAAAAACTGAGTTAGGCGATGGGTGTGAATGAGAGCAAATCCACTTGTAAATATCGTTAGAGAATAGGAAAAATTTATAATAGAATAGTTAATAAAGTGGAAGCTAAAAAGTTGCACTAAGTATGCATTAAGCAAATGCACAATATGTTATATTATTGTAGTATGTCTTAGGTCGGTTATCAATATAACCACGTTAAATAAGTTTTAAATATTTACAAAATTGCCATCGCCTCATTTTTTTAAGTCGTTTACCAAGTAACCGATTGAGGCACGAAGTCTATAATAGAGCTAGACCCTTATCCCTTAACCCTTAACCCTTAACCTTAAACTTTAAACCATAAGACCTAAACCCTAAAACCTAATCGATTAACCTAGTTAAGACCAAAATGCCCTAAAATATTAATGCATTGAGAATTTTTAACTTATTGGACGAACTACAATGAATAAGAACTAAAATAGACAAAAAGAAACATATCAAAACCCGAATAACCTAAAATCTATATCCAGTGCAACTTATGCACTTATTCAATAAACTGCATTTATTAAGAACCAAAATGGACTAGAATAGACCTAGACCCTTAACCCTGAATCTTAAATCCTAAATCCCATATCCGAAACCATAAACCCTAAAATGAATAAGAACTAAATTAGAGAAAAAGAAACATATCAAAAACCAAAATGTCCTAAAATCTAAATCAATTGAGAGTTTTGCACTTATAGGTTTAATTACATTGATTAACAACTAAAATGGACCCAATAAAAATCACAAATACCAAAATGACCTAAGATTTTAATCCAGTGAGTCTTTTACACTTATTAGACAAACTACATTGTTTTACAATCAAAGTGGACTAGAATACACCTAGTAAATAAAAAAAATGACCTAAAATCTATATCCATTGAGAATTATGCACTTATTTCATGAAATACAATGATTAAAACCAAAATGGAAAAGAATAGACCTAGACCCTTAACCCTTAACCTAAACCCAAACCCTAAATGTAACACCCCGTTTTTCAAAACGAGGGTATATTTTTTTTTTTAAAAGTAATTAAAAACAAACAAAGAATTAAATCAGGAAATGCCTTTGGACAAATAATTGAGTCATTATAATTTACAAGCAGCGGAAAAGTTTCTCCAATTATAAGTCCAAAACATTTACACAACAACAAATGGTACATGGAACCCATTCAAATAAGATGTCAAACTGACAATATTAGTATAAGTACAGTTTTCCAAACTAAAAATACTCCAATCCAAAAGAAGGACACCTAGTCCCTATACATCATCCTAATTTGATCATCCTACCAAAAAGCTATACACCCTGAGTGATCTCCACGCGCCCCATGAGATCCTCCTAACGTAACTGCAGTCAAGCGTTCCCATCTCCATTCCCGTCCGTAGGGTACGAACCGGTAGGACCGTCCTGACTCTCATCTTAGGGCAAAGCCCAAATTTCCACAATAATTGTAAAGGGTCACCAACCAAAAAA
>NC_021162.2:28462766-28464547 GCF_000331145.2 Cicer arietinum | reverse complement strand
GAGTATTGAGCTCCCAGGTTTTAAGCCAATCGATTTCCAAATCGATTTGGTCGAATATGGATGAGTCCCTGACTTAAAGCTCAATCGATTGGGCAATCGATTTCGTAAATGATTTTCGAAAACTGATTACAAAATCGATTGGCTAATCGATTTTGTCAATTTGGCCAAGTCCCTGTTTACCCATCCAACCGATTGGGAAATCGATTTCCCTGATCATTTTTCCAAAAATTCATTAATTAACTCAAGTCATTCCTAATCAAGTCCACAACCTAACACTTAGCAGTTCCTACGCGATTACCACGACAAATGGGATCTCGATGACCATCATACTTACACCCAATAACCAACACATAACACTTAGCACCTTCAACGTAATTACCACGATAAATCAAAATTCAAATCACTCAATCATAAACTCAAATCAAATACAACTCGCGTGCCAAGCACCCTAATGCAATGCGTATATGCCAAAATGCATGGACTCGGAATTCCAAACCAAAACCCTCCTCGAAGGGCCGTAAGTCATAATTGTACCGCCTATCGCAGGCCAAAGTACTAATTACTGAGGTGCCACCTATCACGGGTCAGCACGATTTACTAAAATGCGTAAATCATAAACGTACCACCTATCACGGGTCAGTACAGTTTACCGAGGTGTCACCTATCACGGGTCAACACGATTTACTAAAAGAAAAAGCGTAAATCGTAAATGTACCGCCTATCACAGACCAGTACTGTTTACCGAGGTGCCACCTATCACGGGTCAGCACAATTTACCAAAAATGTAAATCATGAACGTACCACCTATCACGGGTCAGTACAGTTTATCGAGGTGTCACCTATCATGGGTCAACACAATTTACCAAATGAAATGCATGAGCATACACAGACTCCATCCACAACAATCGTTAAGCAAAGCAGATATTAAAAGATTCCCCATTTTAAATACCCCTTTAACTTAAACGACTTTCACAACAACCATTAAGTAACCAAGACATTAAGAGATTCCCCATTCTTAACGCCCAGTTAACTTAAACGATTTTCAAAAACAAACATTAAGTAACCAAGACATTAAGAGATTCCCCATTCTTAATACCGATTTATCTTAATGATTTTCAAAACAAAACGTTAAGCAAACAAACATATTAAGAGATTCCCCATTCTTAATACCGATTTATCTTAATGATTTTCAAAACAAAACGTTAAGCAAACAGACACATTAAGAGATTCCCCATTCTTAATACCCATTTACTGAAACGATTTTCAAAAACGATAGTTAAGTAACCGAGACATTAAGAGATTCCCCATTCTCAACGCCCAGTTAACTTAAACATTTTCCTCAAACGCACATTAAGTAAACCGAGGTATTAAAAGATTCCCCATTTTTAATACTCGTTTAACTCTAATGGTTTTTAAATTCCACAGAAACAAACTCAAACCTACTCTCACATTCAAACCATAATTCACAACAAACACACCAATTAACAAACATCAAGTATGGACACACCAAATAAAACGAACACAATTCATCACAACATGACACCCAAATGCATCAGACTCCATTTACTCATAGTCATACACAATGACTTCAAATTCATTTACCACGAAACATTCATCAATATAAACAAAACCTAACTCTAAGGTTTTACCCGTAACGCATTAGATTTGTTTTTTTCCCCAAATATACATTAAACCCTAACAAATTCCTTCCCACACAACCACAGATAAGTCCCTAATGCAAACTAGAAGTTTGGAAGGAGCCCTTACCTAAACGTTAGCTT
>NC_021162.2:28454004-28462756 GCF_000331145.2 Cicer arietinum | reverse complement strand
AATACCGTTTTTCTTCGTTTTCGAATCAAAGAGGAAGAGTGGAGTTGAGAAATCCTTGTTCTAACGCTCACCCAACCTTGGGTTACTATTCTTGAAGAAAAGGAAGCGAAGAAAACGAAAAATGGAGGAGAAGGGAAAAGGGGGGGTCACGGTTGATCAGAGGAAGAAGATGGAAAATTTCAGATTTTCCTTCCTTTCTTTTTCTCTCCTTTGTTTTTCCTTTCTTCCTTTTTCCTCCTTTCCTTTATATACTCTTTTCTTTTCCTTTTCCTTCCTTCTAGTTTTCCTTTCTTTTTCCCTCCAAACAAACACACATGTATATATATATATAATAAATATAACTTAACAAATATCTCAAATCTAGATATTTGTTAAATTACCATTTCACCCGTAACGCATTAAATTCTCCGCAAAGGATTCACCGCAGTTAATTTCAATTTATTTATCGACGAGAAATTTTAATTGGCATCAAAATATCCTTTTGATTATAAAACTCCAAAATATTATTAACTTTGGCTTAAAAGTCTCCGAGCCGAAATCCAAAATACACCAAAAATACATAAAGGGTACTTAAAAATTATGGGTCTTACACTAAACCCGAAACCTTAAACCTCAAACCCTTAACCTCAAACCCTTAACCCTAAACCCAAAAGGCTAAACCCTAAAACCCTAAACCTAGTAAAGACCACTAATGACTTAAAATATTAATCAATTGAGACTTTTGCACTTAATGGTTGAACTATTTTGATTAACAACTGAAATAGATTAAAAAAAACATAACAAATAATAAGATGACCTAAAATATTAATCCATTGAGTATTTTGCACTTCTTAGACGAGCTACATTGTTTCAGAAACAAATAGACTAGAATACACCTAGTAAATAACAAAATGACCTAAAATCTTTATTCATTGAGAATTATTCACTTATTTCGTGAGATACATTAATTAAAACGAAAATGGACTAGAATAGACCTAGAACCTTAACCCTAAACATAAACACGAAACTATAAACCCTAAACGTGAAACCCTAACCCCAAAATCCTAAACCTAGTAAATACGACAAATGACCTAATATATTAATCTGTTGACACTCTTGCACTTATTTGACCAACTACATTGAGTAAGAATCAATATGGACTAGACTGACTAGAATAAGTACTCGTAACGACAAGAATGACCTACAATATTGATGCATTGAGACATTTGCACTTGTTGGACGGACTACAATGAATAAAAACTAAAATGGACAAAGAGAAACATATCAAAAACAAAAATGACCTAAATTCAAAATCTAGTGACACTTAAGCACTTATTCGACGAAATACATTAATTAAGAACAAAAATGGACTAGAATAGACCTAGACCCTTAACCATTAACCTTAAACCCATAACACTAAACCCTAAACCCTAAACCCTAAACCCTAAACCATAAACCCTAAACACTAAACCGTAAACCCTAAACCCTAAAATCTAAAGCCTAACACCTAAACCTTAATCCCTAAACCTAGTAAAGACCAAAATGTCCTAAAATATTTATGCATTTTGACTTTTGTACTTATTGGAGGAACTACAGTGAATAAGAACTAATATGTACAAAAAGAAACATATGAAAAACCAAAATCTAAATCTAGTCAGATTTATGCACTTATTTGACGAACTACATTGATTAAGAAGTAAAATGGTCTATAATAGAACTAGGCCCTTAACCCTTAAACCATAAAACCTAAACCCTAAACCCTAATCCCTTAATCTAGTAAAGACCAAAATGACCTAAAATATTAATGTATTGAGACTTTTGCACTTATGGGACGAACTACAATGAATAAGAACTAATATGTACAAAAAGAAATATATCAAAAACCAAAATCTAAATCTAGTTAGATTTAAGCACTTATTCGACGAACTACATTGATTAACAACTAAAATTGTCACAAAGAAACATATCAAAAACAAAATTGACCTAAAATCGAAATCTAGTAACACTTATGCCCTTATTCGATGAACTACATTGATTAAGTACCAAAATGGACTAGATATGACCTAGACCCTTAACCCTTAACCACAAACCCATAACCCAAAAAGAAACATATCAAAAACCCAAACGACCTAAAATCTATATCCAGTGAGACTTTTGCACTTTTTCGACAACCTACATTTATAAACAACCCAAATGGACTAGAATAGACCTAGACCCTTAACCCTTAATCTTAAACCCTGAATCCCATACCCCAAACCCTAAATCCTAAAATGAATAAAAACAAAAATGGACAAAAAGAAATATATCAAAAACCAAAATGTCTTAAAATCTAAACCTTAAACCCTAAACCCTAAGCCCAAAGCCTTAAACCCTAAGCCCTAAACCCTAAACCCTAAACCCTAAACCCTAAACCCTAAACCCTAAACCCTAAACCCTAAACCCTAACCACTAAACCCTAAACCCTTAACAAAAATAAAGGTAGATTTATGCACTTATTCGACGAACTAAATTGATTAAGAAGAAAAATGGTATATAATAGACCTTGACCCTTAACCATTAAACTGTAAAACCTAAACCCTAATCCCTTAACATAGTAAAGACCGAAATGACCTAAAATATTAATGTATTGAGACTTTTCCACTTATTGGACGAACTACATGAATAAGAACTAAAATGGTCAGAAAGAAACATATCAAAAACAAAAATGACCTAAAATCAAAATCTATTAACACTTATAAACTTATTCGATGAACTACATTGGTTAAGTACAAAAATTGACTAGATATGACCTAGACCCTTAACACTTAACCATAAACCCGAAACCAAAGACACTAAAGCCCAAACCCTAAACGCTAAACCCTAAAACCTAAAACCTAAAGCCTAATCCCTAAACCTAGTAAAGACCAAAATGACGTAAAATATTTGTGCATTTTGAAAATTGTACTTTTTGGACGAACTACAATGAACAAGAACTAATATGTACAAAAAGAAACATATTAAAAACCAAAATAACCAAACTCTACATCCAGGTAGATTTATGCACTTATTCGACGAACTACATTGATTATGAAGAAAAATGGTCTATAAAAGACGTAGACCCTGAACCCTTTAAACATAATACCTAAATCTTAAACCCTAATCCCTTAACCTTGTAAAGACCAAAATGAACTAAAATATTAACGTATTGAGACTTTTACACTTATTGGATGAACTATAATAAATAAGAACTAATATGTACAAAAAGAAACATATCAAAAACCAAAATGACAAAAAATAAAAATCTAGTAACACTTATGCACTTATTCGATGAATAACATTGATTAAGTACGAAAATGGACTAGATATGACCTAGACCCTTAACCATAAACCCGAAACGCAAAACACTAAAGCCTAAACCCTAAATCCTAAAACCAAAAACCTAGAACCTAAAACCTAAAACCTAAAACGTAAAACCTAAAACCTAAAACCTAAAACCTAAAACCTAAAACCTAAAACCTAAAACCTAAAACCTAAAACCTAAAACCTAAAACCTAAAACCTAAAACCTAAAACCTAAAACCTAAAACCTAAAACCTAAAACATAAAACCTAAAACCTAAAACCTAAAACCTAAAACCTAAAACCTAAAACCTAAAACCTAAAACCTAAAACCTAAAACCTAAAACCAAAAACCTAAAACCTAAAACCTAAAACCAAAAACCTAAAACCTAAAACCTAAAACCAAAAACCTAAAACCTAAAACCTAAAACCAAAAACCTAAAACCTAAAACCTAAAACATAAAACCTAAAACCTAAAACCTAAAACATAAAACCTAAAACCTAAAACCTAAAACCAAAAACCTAAAACCTAAAACCTAAAACCTAAAACCTAAAACCTAAAACCTAAAACCTAAAACCTAAAACCTAAAACCTAAAACCTAAAACCTAAAACCTAAAACCTAAAACCTAAAACCTAAAACCTAAAACCTAAAACCTAAAACCTAAAACCTAAAACCTAAAACCAAAAACCTAAAACCTAAAACCTAAAACCAAAAACCTAAAACCTAAAACCTAAAACATAAAACCTAAAACCTAAAACCTAAAACCAAAAACCTAAAACCTAAAACCTAAAACCAAAAACCTAAAACCTAAAACCTAAAACCAAAAACCAAAAACCAAAAACCTAAAACCTAAAACCTAAAACCAAAAACCAAAAACCAAAAACCTAAAACCTAAAACCTAAAACCTAAAACCTAAAACCTAAAACCTAAAACCTAAAACCTAAAACCTAAAACCTAAAACCTAAAACCTAAAACCTAAAACCTAAAACCTAAAACCTAAAACCTAAAACCTAAAACCTAAAACCTAAAACCTAAAACCTAAAACCTAAAACCTAAAACCTAAAACCTAAAACCTAAAACCTAAAACCTAAAACCTAAAACCTAAAACCTAAAACCTAAAACCTAAAACCTAAAACCTAAAACCTAAAACCTAAAACCTAAAACCTAAAACCTAAAACCTAAAACCTAAAACCTAAAACCTAAAACCTAAAACCTAAAACCTAAAACCTAAAACCTAAAACCTAAAACCTAAAACCTAAAACCAAAAACCAAAAACCAAAAACCTAAAACCTAAAACCTAAAACCAAAAACCAAAAACCAAAAACCTAAAACCTAAAACCTAAAACCAAAAACCAAAAACCAAAAACCTAAAACCTAAAACCTAAAACCAAAAACCTAAAACCTAAAACCTAAAACCAAAAACCAAAAACCAAAAACCTAAAACCTAAAACCTAAAACCAAAAACCAAAAACCAAAAACCTAAAACCTAAAACCTAAAACCTAAAACCTAAAACCTAAAACCTAAAACCTAAAACCTAAAACCTAAAACCTAAAACCTAAAACCAAAAACCAAAAACCAAAAACCTAAAACCTAAAACCTAAAACCAAAAACCAAAAACCAAAAACCTAAAACCTAAAACCTAAAACCAAAAACCAAAAACCAAAAACCTAAAACCTAAAACCTAAAACATAAAACCTAAAACCTAAAACCTAAAACCAAAAACCAAAAACCAAAAACCTAAAACCTAAAACCTAAAACCAAAAACCAAAAACCAAAAACCTAAAACCTAAAACCTAAAACCAAAAACCAAAAACCTAAAACCTAAAACCTAAAACCAAAAACCAAAAACCTAAAACCTAAAACCTAAAACCAAAAACCAAAAACCTAAAACCTAAAACCTAAAACCTAAAACCTAAAACCTAAAACCTAAAACCTAAAACCTAAAACCTAAAACCTAAAACCTAAAACCTAAAACCTAAAACCTAAAACCTAAAACCTAAAACCTAAAACCTAAAACCTAAAACCTAAAACCTAAAACCTAAAACCAAAAACCAAAAACCAAAAACCTAAAACCTAAAACCTAAAACCTAAAACCTAAAACCTAAAACCTAAAACCTAAAACCTAAAACCTAAAACCTAAAACCTAAAACCTAAAACCTAAAACCTAAAACCTAAAACCTAAAACCTAAAACCTAAAACCTAAAACCTAAAACCTAAAACCTAAAACCTAAAACCTAAAACCTAAAACCTAAAACCTAAAACCTAAAACCTAAAACCTAAAACCTAAAACCTAAAACCTAAAACCTAAAACCTAAAACCTAAAACCTAAAACCTAAAACCTAAAACCAAAAACCAAAAACCAAAAACCTAAAACCTAAAACCTAAAACCTAAAACCTAAAACCTAAAACCTAAAACCTAAAACCTAAAACCTAAAACCTAAAACCTAAAACCTAAAACCTAAAACCTAAAACCTAAAACCTAAAACCTAAAACCTAAAACCTAAAACCTAAAACCTAAAACCTAAAACCTAAAACCTAAAACCTAAAACCTAAAACCTAAAACCTAAAACATAAAACCTAAAACCTAAAACCTAAAACCTAAAACCTAAAACCTAAAACCTAAAACCTAAAACCTAAAACCTAAAACCTAAAACCTAAAACCTAAAACCTAAAACCTAAAACCTAAAACCTAAAACCTAAAACCTAAAACCTAAAACCTAAAACCTAAAACCTAAAACCTAAAACCTAAAACCTAAAACCTAAAACCTAAAACCTAAAACCTAAAACCTAAACCTTAAATGTTAATGGATTTTGACTTTTGTACATATTGGACGAACTACAACGAACAAGAAATAAAATGTAAAAAAAGAAACATATCAAATACTAAAATAGCCAAAATCTAAAACCAGTTAGATATATGCACTAATTCAGTGAAATACATTGATTAAGAAGAGAAATGGTCTACAATAGACCTAGACCCTTAACTGTTAACCTTAAACCTTAAACCATAAACACTAAACCCTAATCCCTTAACCTAGTAGAGATGAAAATCACCTAAAATATTAATACATTGAGACAAAAAGAAACATATTAATGATGCAAATGGACAAAAAGAAACACATCAAAAACCCAAATGACCTAAAATCTATATCCCGTGAGACTTATGCACTTATTCACAAACTACATTGATTAAGAACCAAAAAGGGACAAGAATAGACCTAGACCCTTAACCCTTAATCTTAAACACTAAAATCAAAACACTAAACCCGAAACCCTATACCCTTAACCCTAAACCTTAAACACTAAACTCTAAACCCTAAATCCTAAAACCATAAACCTAAAACCTAAAAGCTAAACCCTGATCCCTAATCCCTAAACCTAGTAAAGACCAAAATGACCTAAAATATTTATGCATTTTAATAAATGCTTCGGGTTTAGGGTGCCTCTTGATTTTTGTACTTATTGGAAGGACCACAATGAATAAGAACTAAATTGTACAAAAAGAAACTTAAAAAAATAAAATAACCAAAATCTAAATCCAGTTAGATTTATGCACATATTCGACGAACTATATTGATTAAGAAGAAAAATGGTCTATAACAGACCTAGACCCTTATCCCTAAGCCCTAAACCCTAAACCCTAAAATCTAAAGCCTAACACCTAAACCTTAATCCCTAAACCTAGTAAAGACCAAAATGTCCTAAAATATTTATGCATTTTGACTTTTGTACTAATTGTAGGAACTACAGTGAATAAGAACTAATATGTAGAAAAAGAAACATATCAAAAACCAAAATATAAATCTAGTTAGATTTATGCACTTATTCGACGAACTACATTGTTTAAGAAGAAAAATGGTCTATAAAAGAACTAGACCCTTAAACCATAAAACCTAAACCCTAAACCCAAATCCCTTAATCTTGTAAAGACCAAAATGACCTAAAATATTAATGTATTGAGACTTTTGCACTTATCAGACGAACTACAATGAATAAGAATTAATATGTACAAAAAGAAATATATCAAAAACCAAAATCTATATCTAGTTAGATTTATGCACTTGTCGACGAACTACATTGATTAACAACTAAAATTTTCAGAAAGAAACATATCAAAAACAAAAATGACCTAAAATCGAAATCTAGTAACACTTATGCACTTATTCGATGAACTACATTGATTAAGTACCAAAATGGACTAGATATGACCTAGACCCTTAACCCTTAACCACAAACCCGTAACCCAAAAAGAAACATATCAAAAACCCAAACGAACTAAAATCTATATCCAGTGAGACTTTTGCACTTATTCGACAACCTACATTTATTAAGAACCAAATGGACTAGAATAGACCTAGACCTTTAACCCGTAATCTTAAACCTTGAATCCCATACCCCAAACCCTAAATACTAAAATGAATAAAAACAAAAACGGACAAAAAGAAATATATCAAAAACCAAAATGTCTTAAAATCTAAACCTTAAACCCTAAACCCTAAGCCCAAAGCCTTAAACCCTAAGCCCTAAACCCTAAACCCTAAACCCTAACCACTAAACCCTAAACCCTAAACGCTAAACCCTAAACCCTTAACAAAAATAAAGGTAGATTTATGCACTTATTCGACGAACTACATTGATTAATGTAACGCCCCGTTTTTCAAAGCGAGGGTGTATTGTTTTTTTCAAAAGAAATTAAAATAAAACAGAGAAAAACAAATAAGGAAATACCTTTGCATAAATAATTGAGTCATTATAATTTACAAGCAGCGGAAAAGTTTCTCAAAATATATGAATCCAAAGTATTTACACAACAACAGATGATACATGGAACCCATTCAACTAAGATGTCATACTGACAATATTAGTAAAGGTACAGTTTTCCAGTTCAAAATAACGTAATCCAAACAAAACATTTGTTCCCTCTATGTCATCCTAATCTGATCATTCTTCAAAAAAACTATAGCTATACACCTTGAGTGATCTCCACGCGCCCCGTGAGATCCTCCTAACATAGCTCCAGTCAAGCAATCCCATCTACATTCCCATCCGTAGGGTACAAACCAGTAGGATCGTCCTGGCTCTCATCTGAGGGCAAAGCCTAGATTTCCACAATAGTTGTAAAGGGTCACCAACCGAAATTAACAAGTAACACATAACATTTAAGTTTTTACATGCACAAAATCACCTTTCAACTTATCATGCACCTTAATAGGGTTTTCCACATGCTAAAAGTTCATATAACACATGCCAAATAACAATGAAAACAAAATAAGGTTCTCAATCCATCAAGTAATATATAACTAACCAAGACATTGATAAATCAATGAGCAATCTGTTATCTAACTCAAAATAAGAATTTCTACTAAGCCAATCGATTTCCAAATCGATTTCCTGAAGGTTTTTAGTGAAATTTGAATTATGGGCTTAATTCAATCGATTGGGCAATCGATTGGG
>NC_021162.2:28451583-28452948 GCF_000331145.2 Cicer arietinum | reverse complement strand
ATTTTTAATACTCAATTAACTTAAATGATTTTCACAACAAACATTAAGCAAACAGAAATATTAAGAGATTCCCCATTCTTAATACTCTTTTAACTTAAACGATTTTCCAAAACAAACATTAAGTAAACAAGACATTAAGAGATTTCCCATTCTTAATACTCATTTAACTTAAACGATTTTCAAAACAAACATTAAGTAAACAAGACATTAAGAGATTCCCCATTCTTAATACTCATTTAACTTAAACGATTTTCCAAAACAACATTAAGTAAACCGAGATATTAAAAGATTCCCCATTTTTAATACTCGTTTAACTCTAATGGTTTTCACGCCAACATTAAGTAAACGTAGACATTAAGAGATTCCCCATTCTTAATACTCGTTTAACTCTAATGGTTTTCAAGCCAACATTAAGTAAACGTAGACATTAAGAGATTCCCCATTCTTAATACTCGTTTAACTCTAATGGTTTTCAAATTCCACACAAAACAAACTCAAACCTATTATCAGATCCAATCCACAACTCACACCAAAACACATCAATTCATTTCTCCACAGAATCCAACCATACACACAACAAATTTCATCAGTATTAATTAAGAACACGTCAAATACGACGAACACAAATCAACACAATCCACCACTCAAACACAACAAGTTTCATTTACTCAAAATCATACATAAATGAGTTTAAATTCATTTTCCACGAAACATTCATCAATATAACCAAAACCTATCTCTAAGATTTTACCCATAAAGCCTTAGATTCATTTTCCCCCAAAATCAACACTTCAACCCTAACAAATTCCTTTACACACAACCACAAATAAGTCCCTAAATGCAAACTAAAAGTTTGGAAGGAGCCCTTACTTTCACGTTAGCTTTCACGTTCGATTATGGTACCGCGAGTAAATCCGGTAAAAATCTCTGCTCGCAACATCGCCTCCAAGTTGGTTCCCTAGCACCGTAGCGTGGTAGTGAGCAACTTTCCCTTCTATCTCTTCGCGAAACGTAGCTTAGATCTAGATGAAACGTGGAGGTTTGTGTTTTACGGTTTTGAAATCCCTAACACCGTTTTTCTTCGTTTTCGAAACAACGAGGAAGTATGAAGCTGAGAAATCCTTGTCTTCTCACCCACCAAGCCTTGGATTTGTATTCTTGAGCAAAAGGAATCAACAAAAATGAAAATGGAAGAAGGAGGAGGAAGGGGGTCTTTATTTCTAACACGAGGCAGGGAGAGGAAGATGGAAAAATCTTGTTTTCTTTCCTTTCTCTTTCTTTTTCCTTCTTTTCTATTTTCTCTTCTTTCTATTTCCTCCCCTTTTCCCTCCACACAAACATATATATATATATATATGTATATAT
>NC_021162.2:28447139-28451416 GCF_000331145.2 Cicer arietinum | reverse complement strand
TAAAATACATAAAGTATACTTTAAAATTATGGGTCTTACAGTACTACCCCCCTAAAATTAGTTTCGTCCTCGAAACTATGCGTCGATAAATAACTTTGGGTATTGTTCTCTCATCTTGCTCTCTAGTTCCCAAGTCGCATCTCCAGTAATTGGGTTCCAAACTACTTTGACCAACGAAACATCCTTGGTCCTCAATCGCTTAATCTTCCTGTCATCAATTCTCATAGGTGGGACTTCGAATGACAAGTTATCCTTCAGTTGGATTGTGTCTGGTTCGATCACATGAGATGATCTGCAAGATATTTTCTCAACTGTGATGCATGAAACACGTCATGAATATTGGACAGTATCGGAGGCAATGCAATCCGATAAGCAACAGGCCCAATTCGTGCAGAAATCTGATATGGTCCAATGAATTTCGGAGTCAACTTCTTCGATTTCAAGGCTCTACCTACTCCAGTAGTAGGTGTGACTCTCAGAAATACATGGTCACCCTGTTCGAATTCCAAAAGTCTGCGACGCTTGTCCGCGTAACTCTTCTGACGATCTTGTGAAGTCTTCATTTTCTCCTTGATCTTCCTTACTTTAGCTGTGGTCTGTTGCACCATCTCTGGTCCGACAATCATATTCTCACCGTCTTTATACCAACACAAGGGCGTCTGACACTTGCGTCCGTATAAAGCTTCATATGGTGCCATTCCAATACTTGCGTGGAAACTATTGTTGTAAGTGAACTCAATCAACGGAAGTACATCATCCCAACTTCCTCTATCATCTAAAACACATGCTCTCAACAGATCTTCCAAGGACTGATTTGTCCTTTCAGTCTGTCCGTCCGTTTGTGGATGGTAAGCTGAACTCAATCGTAGCTTCGTTCCCAACGCTTCGTGCAATGCTCCCCAAAAATGCGATGTGAACTTCGGATCACGGTCTGATACAATGCTCGATGGTACCCCGTGTAACCTCACAATTTCAGCAATGTAGATCTCCGTTAGCTGATCTACCTTATAGGTGGTCCTTACCGGCAAAAAGTGAGCAGATTTAGTCAGCCGGTCCACTATCACCCATATAGAATCATTCTTCCTCCTTGTCTTCGGTAATCCGGTTATAAAATCCATGGAAATGCTGTCCCACTTCCATTCAGGTATATCTAAAGGTTGCAACATTCCAGCAGGTCGCTGATGTTCCACCTTCGCTTTCTGACAAGTTAGACAAGTTGATACATACTCCGCTACATGTTTCTTCATTCCTGGCCACCAATAATGTTGTCTCAAATCCTGATACATCTTTGTTGCTCCAGGATGAATACTCAACTTGCTCTTATTAGCCTCTTCTAAGATTGTTTTCCTCATATCTGTAATTCCTGGTACACAAATCCAACCATTACATCGCAAAATATTATCTGAACCAATCTTGAACTCAGTTGTCTTCCCTTGCACTATTAGGTTCCTCTTTTCTTGTATTAAGACGTCATCTTGAGAATTTGCAATGTCTTCAAGTAGTCCACTTGAAATCTTAATCATTCCGAATTTCAAAATTCCCGGTGCAAACTCTACGTTCAAGTGTAGATCTCTAAAAGCTTCCCACAACTCTTGTTGTCTAGCCATAATTGTTGAAAACACCGAGACACTTCTTCTACTCAACGCATCAGCCACTACATTGGCCTTCCCAGGGTGGTACTGCAATGTGAAATCAAAATCCTTGAGAGTCTCCATCCATCGTCTCTGGCGCATGTTCAATTCCTTTTGATCAAACAAATATTTCAAACTTTTATGGTCACTGAACACGGTGAACGTGCACCCATATAAATAGTGCCTCCAGATCTTCAATGCAAAAACAACCGCAGCAAGCTCCAAATCATGAGTAGGATAGTTTCTCTCATGAATCTTCAATTGCCTTGAGGCATAAGCTACAGCTTTCTTGTGTTGCATCAGAACACATCCCAAACCTTGGTGAGATGCATCACAATAAACTTCATAGGGTTCATCCGATTGCGGTAGCACCAATACTGGTGAGGTCGTCAATTTTCTCTTTAGAAACTGAAAATTATCCTAACACTTCTCCGTCCATGCGAACGGTTGATCCTTTCTGGTGAGTTGTGTCAATGGAGTCACAATTTTAGCAAAACCTTCAATAAACCTCCTGTAGTACCCTGCCAATCCTACGAAAATTCGTATGTCAGTGACAGTCTGAGGCTGTTTCCAAGCAAGAACCGCCTCAATCTTAGCCGAATCTACAGCGATTCCTTCCTTGGTTATCACATGTCCTAAGAAATTCACTTTCTCCAGCCAAAATTCACACTTTGACAGATTGGCATACAATTGCTTCTTGCGTAAAATCTCAAGAACTTGGCGTAAATGTTCTCCATGCTCTTCTTCAATTCTTGAATAAATTAATATATCATCAATGAACACATCCATACCGAGAATGACCTCGAGTGATTGTAGAGGTAAACAAATCAAATTAACCAAGAAATCCCTATTCTGAATAGTCATTTGACAATGTAAACATGCAGAATTTACTGTCAAAGTCTTAGCAGGTGTGGAGACAACCAAATCAAAAAGTAAAGCAGACACAGATAACTTCAAACGATTCACACAATCCATAGCAATGAAGGAATGGGTTGCCCCCGAATCAAAAAATGCAGTTAGAGTGTTACCTGCAATCTCACAGTCACGTTGAATCAGATTGCCAGATGGATTTCCAGCTTAAGCACTCACACAATAAAGTGTCCTCTAGCGATAGGACGAGTAGCTCTAGTTACATTCACAACTGGTTCCACCTTTGGAGCCGTGCAATCCCTTCCCATGTGCCCTGGCTTCCGACAATTGTAACAGGTGAGGACATTAGAGGTACAAGCACTAGCATAATGTCCCTCCTCCCCACATCGAAAACATCGAAGCACTTGTCCCAATTGTCTTCCGAAATTCTGGTTCCCTAGGCGATTCTACCCACCATTGTTATTTTGTGGTCGATTATAGGGTTTAGCAACTTGTTTTCCCTTGTTCTGATAATTCACCCGACTAGGGCCTCCTGAATTAAAATTCCCTCCTCGACTAGCCCTCTTATTTTTCATATCCTCCACTTCTCTACATTTTTCTACAAGCGCTTGGAAACGTTGAATTCCCAAGGGTAAGACGGAGTCTTGAATCTCATACTTTAGTCCGTCTTGGAAACGATGACACATTAATGGTTCATCAATCTCTTCACGGAAAAACCTGAAGTATCTCGATAGCGATTCAAACTTAGCAGCATATTCTCCCACGGTCATGTTCCCCTGATGCAGTTTCAGGAAATCATCACCCAGCTTAGTCCTGGTACTCATCGGGAAGTATTTGTCTAAAAACTTCCTTTTGAATGATTCCCAGTTCACCTCCTCGTGAGCTGATCTCATCAACAATCTTGCACTCCTCGACCAGTACTCAGCATCCCCCAATAGCATATAAGTGGCATAGCTGACCTTCACTTCTGCCTGACAGTGAATCATTTCGAAGATCTTCTCCACTTCTTGGATCCATTGATCCGCTTTCTCTGAATTTTCATCCCCCTTAAACTTGGGAGGATTGTAACGACGGAAGTCTTCTAATCCCCTTGACTCTGCAGCACGGATCTCTTTTCCCCTTTTTTCAAGATCACGTTGAGTCTTGGCAGCAGTCTGTGCAGCAACAGAAGCAGCCATGTTGTTCATAGCCTCCGCCATTCGATCGTCCCTATTAGCATTGGCTCTTGGAACGTCATCCCTTCTTGGCGGCATGGTTTTTCCTATAAAACCATCATCAAGTAGAGTCTTAACACTACTTCAAATAATTCCAAAACTAGCTTCCGACCACATCAACGCATAATAATTATTGCGGACCTGAAACTCAACCCACCTAAACCGACGCATGATCAGATAACAACTCTCAACTTACAGAAAGACCTACAATCTATAACCAAAGGTTCCACAGCCCCCAAAGAAAACCAAACCAAAGCTCTGATACCACAATGTAAGAAAAACAAATTAGGAAATACCTTTGGATAAATAATTGAGTCATTATAATTTACAAGCAGCGGAAAAGTTTCTCAAAATATATGAATCCAAAGTATTTACACAACAATAGATGATAAATGGAACCCATTCAACTAAGATGTCATACTGACAATATTAGTAAAGGTACAGTTTTCCAGTTCAAAATAACGTAATCCAAAAAAACATTTGTTCCCTCTATGTCATCCTAATCTGATCATTCTTCAAAAAAACTATAGATATACACCCTGAGTGATCTCCACGCGCCCCG
>NC_021162.2:28436858-28446580 GCF_000331145.2 Cicer arietinum | reverse complement strand
GTAGGATGGTCCTGGTTCTCATCTGAGGGCAAAGCCCAGATTTCCACAATAGTTGTAAAGGGTCACCAACCGAAATTAACAATTAACACATAACATTTAAGTTTTTAAATGCACAAAATAACCTTTCAACTTAGCATGCACCTTAAAAGGGTTTTCCATATGCTAAAAGTTCATATAACACTTGCCAAATAAAAATGAAGTCAAAATAAAGTTCTCAATCCATCAAGTAATACATAACTAACCAAGACATTGATAAATCAATGAGCAATCTGTTATCTAACTCAAAATAAGAATTTCTACTAAGCCAATCGATTTCCTGAAGGTTTTTAGTGAAATTTGAATTATGGGCTTAATTCATTCGATTGGGCAATCGATTGGCAATCAATTGACAGCATATCTCAGCCCCTGACTTAATGCCAATCGATTTCCAAATCGATTTTTGTCATTTTTGCTGAATTCCTGCATGGCCAAATCGATTGGGAAATCGATTTCCCTGCTTATCCTTCCAAAAATACATAAACTAATTCAGTCGCATTCATACACAACTCCAAATCTTAACACTTTGCAATTCCCACACAATCACCACGACAAATTGGGTTTCGAAATAGTTTTACAATCCATCACACTTACACACGATAATCAATACATAACACATAGCAATTCCAACACAATTACCACGACAACTTGAGTTTCGAAATAGTTTACAATCAGTCACACTTACACACAAAATCAATACATAACACTCAATCATAACTTGATTCAAATACGACTCGTGTGCCAAACACCGTAATGCGATGCGTATATGCCAAAATGCATGGACTCGGAATTCCAAACCAAAACCCTCCTCGAAGGGCCGTAAATCATAATTGTACCGCCTATCGCAGGCCAAAGTACCAATTACCGAGGTGCCACCTATCACGGGTCAGCACGATTTACTAAAAAGCGTAAATCATAAACTTACCACCTATCACGGGTCAGTACTGTTTACCGAGGTGTCACCTATCACGGGTCAGCACGATTTACTAAAAGAAAAAGCGTAAATCGTAAACATACCGCCTATCACAGGGAAAAGTACTATTTACCGAGGTGCCACCTATCACGGGTCAACACAATTTACCAAAACGTAAATAGTAAACGTACCACCTATCACGGGTCAGTACTGTTTATCGAGGTGCCACTTATCACGGGTCAACACGATTTACCAAAATGAAATGCATGAGCATACACAGAATCCATCCACCACAATCGTTAAGCAAATGCAGATATTAAAAGATTCCCCATTTTTAATACTCATTGGAGGCAGGGAAAGGAAGATGGAAAAATCTTGTTTTCTTTCATTTCTCTTTCTTTTCTTTCTTTTTCCCTCTTTTCTATTTTCTCTTCTTTCTATTTCCTCCCCTTTTCCCTCCACACAAACATATATATATATATATATATATATTAATTACTTTTAACAAATATCTCAAAATATCTAGATATTTGTTAAATTATCATTTCACCCATAACGCATTAAATTCTTCGTAAAAGATTCACCGCAGCTAATTTAATTTATTCATCGACGAGTAATTCTAATCGGCATAAAACCTAAACCCTTAACCATTAAACCATAAAACCTAAACCCTAAACCCTAATCCCTTAACATAGTAAAGACCGAAATGACTTAAAATATTAATGTATTGAGACTTTTCTACTTATTAGACGAACTACATGAATAAGAACTAAAATGGTCACAAAGAAACATATGAAAAACAAAAATGACCTAAATTCAAAATCTATTAACACTTATAAACTTATTTGATGAACTACATTGATTAAGTACCAAAATGGACTAGATATGACCTAGACCCTTAACACTTAACCATAAACCCGAAACCAAAAACACTAAAGCCCAAACCCTAAACCCTAAACGCTAAACGCTAAACGCTAAACCCTAAAACCTAAAACCTAAAGCCTATTACCCTAAACCTAGTAAAGACCAAAATGACCTAAAATATTTGTGCATTTTGACTTTTGTACTTATTGGACGAACTACAATTAACAAGAACTAATATGTACAAAAAGAAACATATCAAAAACCAAAATAACCAAACTATAAATCCAGGTAGATTTATGCACTTATTCGACGAACTACATTGATTATGAAGAAAAATGGTCTATAAAAGACGTAGACCCTGAACCCTTTAACCATAATACCTAAACCCTAAACCCTAATCCCTTAACTTTGTAAAGACCAAAATGAACTAAAATATTAACGTATTGAGACTTTTGCACTTATTGGATGAACTATAATGAATAAGAACTAATATGTACAAAAACAAACAAATCAAAAACCAAAATCTAAATCGATTTAGATTTATGCACTTATTCGACGAACTACATTGATTAAGAACTAAAATGGTCAGAAAGAATAATATCAAAAACAAAAATGACCTAAAATCAAATTCTAGTAACACTTATGCACTTCTTCGATGAACTACATTGATTAAGTACCAAAATGGACTAGATATGACCTAGACCCTTAACCCTTAACCATAAACCCGAAACCCAAAAAGAAACATATCAAAAACCCAAATGAACTAAAATTTAAAAACCAGTGAGACTTTTGCACTTATTCAACAAAAATGGACTAGAATAGACCTAGACCCGTAACCAATAATTTCAACCCTGAATCGCATATCCCAAACCCTAAATCCTAAAATGAATAAAAACTAAAACGGACAAAAAGAAATATATCAAAAACCAAAATGTCCCAAAATCTAAACCTTAAACCCTAAGCCCTAAGCCCTAAGCCCTAAACCCTAAACCCTAAAGCCTAAAGCCTAAACCCTAAACCCTAAACTCTAAACCCTAAACCCTAAACCCTAAACCCAAAACCCTAAACCCTAAGCACTAAACCCAAAACCCTAAACGCTAAACCCTAAACCCTAAAACATAAAACCTAAAACCTAAAGCCTAAACCTTAAACCTAGTAAAGACCAAAATGACCTAAAATATTTATTCATTTTGACTTTTGTACTTATTGGACGAACTGCAATGCATAAGAACTAATATGTACAAAAAAAGAAACATATCAAAAACCTAAATAACCAAAATCTAAATCCTGGTAGATTTATGCACTTATTCGACGAACTACATTGATTAAGAAGGAAAAAGGTCTATAATAGACTTAGACCCTTAACCCTTAAACCATAAAACCTAAACCCTAAACCCTAATCCCATAACATAGTAAAGTCCGAAATGACCTAAAATATTAATGTATTGAGACTTTTCCACTTATTGGACGAACTACATGAATAAGAACTAAAATGGTCAGAAAGAAACATATCAAAAACAAAAATGACAAAAAATCAAAATCTAGTAACACTTATGCACTTATTCGATGAACTACGTTGCTTAAGTACCAAAATGGACTAGATATGACCTAGACCCTTAACCCTTAACAATAAACTCGAAACCTATAACACAAAAGCCTAAACCCTAAATCCTAAAACCAAAAACCTAGAACCTAAAACCTTAAACGTAAAACCTAAAACCTAAAACCTAAAACCTAAAACTTAAAACCTAAAACCTGGAACCTGAAACCTGAAACCTGAAACCTGAAACCTGAAACCTGAAACCTAAAACCTGAAACCTGAAACCTGAAACCTGAAACCTGAAACCTGAAACCTGAAACCTGAAACCTGAAACCTGAAACCTGAAACCTAAAACCTAAAACCTGAAACCTGAAACCTGAAACCTGAAACCTGAAACCTGAAACCTGAAACCTGAAACCTGAAACCTGAAACCTGAAACCTGAAACCTGAAACCTGAAACCTGAAACCTGAAACCTGAAACCTGAAACCTGAAACCTGAAACCTGAAACCTGAAACCTGAAACCTGAAACCTGAAACCTGAAACCTGAAACCTGAAACCTGAAACCTGAAACCTGAAACCTGAAACCTGAAACCTGAAACCTGAAACCTGAAACCTGAAACCTGAAACCTGAAACCTGAAACCTGAAACCTGAAACCTGAAACCTGAAACCTGAAACCTGAAACCTGAAACCTGAAACCTGAAACCTGAAACCTGAAACCTGAAACCTGAAACCTGAAACCTGAAACCTGAAACCTGAAACCTGAAACCTGAAACCTGAAACCTGAAACCTGAAACCTGAAACCTGAAACCTGAAACCTGAAACCTGAAACCTGAAACCTGAAACCTGAAACCTGAAACCTGAAACCTGAAACCTGAAACCTGAAACCTGAAACCTGAAACCTGAAACCTGAAACCTGAAACCTGAAACCTGAAAAACCTAAAACCTAAAACCTAAAACCTAAAGCCTAAAGCCTAAAACCTAAAACCTAAAACCTCAAACCTCAAACCTCAAACCTCAAACCAAAAACCAAAAACCAAAATCCAAAAACCAAAATCCTAAAAACTAAATCCTAAATCTTAAAACCTAAAACCTAAAATGTTAATGGATTTTGACTTTTGTACATATTGGACGAACTACAATGAACAAGAAATAAAATGTAAAAAAAGAAACATATCAAAAACTAAAATAGCCAAAATCTAAAACCAGTTAGATATATGCACTAATACAACGAAATACATTGATTAAGAAGAGAAATGGTCTACAATAGACCTAGACCCTTAAATGTTAACCTTAAACGTTAAACCATAAACACTAAACCCTAATCCCTTAACCTAGTAGAGATGAAAATGACCTAAAATATTAATACATTGTGACAAAAAGAAACATATTAATGACGCAAATGGACAAAAAGAAACACATCAAAAACCCAAATGACCGAAAATCTATATCTAGTGAGACTTATGCACTTATTCGACAAACCACAGTGATTAAGAACCAAAAAGAGGCAATAATAGACCTAGACCCCTAACCCGTAACCTTAAACGATAAAACCAAAACACTAAACCCGAAACCCTATACCTTAAACTCTAAACCTTAAACACTAAACTCTAAACCCTAAAGCTTAAACCTAAAACCTAAAACCTAAAAGCTAAACCCTAATCCCTAATCCCTAATCCCAAAACCTAGTAAAGACCAAAATGACCTAAAATATTTATGCATTTTTATAAATGTTTAGGGTTTAGGGTGCATTTTGACTTTTGTACTTATTGGAAGGACTAAAATGAATAAGAACTAAATTGTACAATAAGAAACATATAAAAAACCAAAATAACCAAAATCTAAATCCAATTAGATTTATGCACATATTCGACGAACTATATTTATTAAGAAGAAAAGTGGTCGATAATAGACCTAAACCCTTATCCCTTAACCTTAAACTTTAAACCATAAAACCTAAACCCTAAACCCTAATCCATTAACCTAGTTAAGACCAAAATGCCCTAAAATATTAATGCATTGAGAATTTTTAACTTATTGGACGAACTACAATGAATAAGAACTAAAATGGACAAAAAGAAACATATGAAAACCCGAATGACCTAAAATCTATATCTAGTGCAAGTTATGCACTTATTCAATAAACTGCATTTATTAAGAACCAAAATGGACTAGAATAGACCTAGACCCTTAACCCTTAATCTTAAATCCTAAATCCCATATCCGAAACTATAAACCCTAAAATGAATAAGAACTAAAACAGACAAACAGAAACATATCAAAAGCCAAAATGTCCTAAAATCTAAATCAATTGAGAGTTTTGCACTTATAGGTTTAATTACATTGATTAACAACTAAAATGGACCCAAAAAAAATCACAAATACCAAAATGACCTAAGATTTTAATCCAGTGAGTCTTTTACACTTATTAGACAAACTACATTGTTTTACAATCAAAGTGGACTAGAATACACCTAGTAAATAACAAAATGACCTAAAATCTATATCCATTGAGAATTATGCACTTATTTCATGAAATACAATGATTAAAACCAAAATGGAAAAGAGTAGACCTCAAACCCTTAACCCTAAACCCAAAATGCTAAACCCTAAAACCCTAAACCTAGTAAAGACCACTAATGACTTAAAATATTAATCAATTGAGACTTTTGCACTTAATGGTTGAACTATTTTAATTGACAACTAAAATAGATTAAAAAAAACATAACAAATAATAAAATGACCTAAAATATTAATCCATTGAGTATTTTGCACTTCTTAGACCAACTACATTGTTATAGAACTTATTTGACGAAATACATTAATTAAGAATAAACCCTAAACCCTAAACACTAAACCCTAAACCCTAAAATCTAAAGCCTAACACCTAAACCTTAATCCCTCAACCTAGTAAAGACCAAAATGACCTAAAATATTTATGCATTTTGACTTTTGTACTTATTGGAGGAACTACAATGAATAAGAACTAATATGTACAAAAAGAAACATATCAAAAACCAAAATCTAAATCTAGTTAGATTTATGAACTTATTCGACGAACTACATTGATTAAGAAGAAAAATGGTCTATAATAGAACTAGACCCTTAACCCTTAAACCATAAAACCTAAACCCTAATCCCTTAATCTTGTAAAGACCAAAATGACCTAAAATATTAATGTATTGAGACTTTTGCACTTATTGGACGAACTACAATGAATAAGAACTAATATGTACAAAAAGAAATATATCAAAAACAAAAAACTAAATCTAGCTAGATTTAAGCACTTATTCGACGAACTACATTGATTAACAACTAAAATTGTCAGAAAGAAACATATCGAAAACAAAAATGACGTTAAATCAAAATCTAGTAACACTTATGCACTTATTCGATGAACTACATTGATTAAGTACCAAAATGGACTAGATATGACCTAGACCCTTAACCCTTAACCACAAACCCGTAACCCAAAAAGAAACATATCAAAAACCCAAATGACCTAAAATATATATCTAGTGAGACTTTTGCACTTATTTGACAACCTACATTTAGTAAGAACCAAAATGGACTAGAATAGACCTAGACCCTTAACCCTTAGTCTTAAACCCTGAATCCCATACCCGAAACCCTAAATCCTATAAAATGAATAAAAACAAAAACGGACAAAAAGAAATATATCAAAAACCAAAATGTCATAAAATCTAAACCTTAAACCCTAAGCCCAAAGCCTTAAACCCTAAGCCGTAAGCCCTAAACGCTAAACCCTAAACCCTAACCACTTAACCCTGAACCCTAAACCCTAAACCCTAAACCCTAAACCCTAAACCCTAAACTCTAAACTATAAACTCTAAACTCTAAACTCTAAACCCTAAACCCTAAACGTTAAACCCTAAACCCTAAAACCTAAAACCTAAAACCTAAAACCTAAAACCTAAAGCCTAATCCCTAAACCTAGTAAAGACCAAAATGACCTAAACTATTTATGCATTTGGACTTTTGTACTTATTGGACGAACTACAATGCATAAGAACTAATATGTACAAAAAGAAACATATCAAAAACCAAAATAACCAAAATCTAAATCAAGGTAGATTTATGCCCTTATTCGACGAACTACATTGATTAAGATGAAAAATGGTCTATAATAGACCTTGACCCTTAACCATTAAACCATAAAACCTAAACCCTAAACCCTAATCCCTTAACATAGTAAAGACCGAAATGACCTAAAGTATTAATGTATTGAGACTATTCCACTTATTGGACGAACTACATGAATAAGAACTAAAACGGTCAGAAAGAAACATATCAAAAAAAAAATGACCCAAAATCAAAATCAATTAACACTTATACACTTATTCGATTAACTACATTGATTAAGTACCAAAATGGACTAGAAATGACCTAGACCCTTAACCCTTAACCCTTAACCCTTAACCATAAACCCGAAACCAAAAAGACTAAACCCAAATCCTAAACCCTAAACGCTAAACCCTAAAACCTAAAACCTAAAGCCTAAAGCCTAATCCCTAAACCTAGTAAAGACCAAAATGACCTAAAATATTTGTGCATTTTGACTTTTGTACTTATTGGACGACCTACAATGAACAAGAACTAATATGTACAAAAAGAAACATATCAAAAACCAAAATAACCAAATTCTAAATCCAGGTAGATTTAGGCACTTATTCGATGAATTACATTGATTAAGAAGAAAAATGGTCTATAAAAGACGTAGACCGTTAACCCTTTAACCATAATACCTAAAACCTAAACCCTAATCCCTTAACCTAGTAAAGACCAAAATGAACTAAAATTTTAACGTATTGAGACTTTTGCACTTATCGGATGAACTATAATGAATAAGAACTAATATGTACAAAAAGAAACATATCAAAAACCAAAATCTAAATCGAGTTGGATTTATGCACTTATTCGACGAACTACATTGATTACGAACTAAAATGGTCAGTGTAAACTACATGTTTTTGATGACGACAAGACCACCAACTATGGACAATGCAGCAAGATCAAAAAGAAGATCAAACCATCTTGAATGAGCTTCCAAATCCAAATAATAAATGAGTAAATATAAAGGTATATGATACAAATCAATAGTTCAAATACTTGAGAACAATTCATATTTACATATGCATTTAACATGTTTTCAAAAATCAAAAACAACATTAACAAATCATTTAAAATCATATTTTTGACAATTTGCATAAGTGTATTCGAATACACCATGTTGTATTCGAATACAACTTAAGTCAGAAGCAAAACTTTAAAAGGTGTATTCGACTACACGCATCTGTAGTCGACTACAAGCTAAGTCAGTGGCCAAGTGTATTCGACTACACCCATCTGTAGTCGACTACATGCTAAGTCAGTAGCCAAATGTATTCGACTACACTCATATGTAGTCGAATACAAGTTAAGTCAGAGGCTAAAATACATTGATCTGTATTCGACTACACTGATGTGTATTCGAATACAATATGTAAAATTTGAATTTTTTGAACGTTAGAAAGACGTTTATTCGAATACACATATACTGTATTCGAATACACCTGGAAACATTACAATTTTTCAGATCTGGAATGCCTCTAGAACATTGTAATTTTTCAACAAACCTCTTGGTTCAATGGCCACGAATCTGAAAGGATGTTTTATGGAGTATAAATACCCCATAACTTCAGATCAAAAATCAACCATCCTTGAATTAATTCATTTGAACAACTTTGAACAAAATTCTGATTTTTCTAAGTACTTGCATTAGATTTTCATATCATTCTAAAAAGTTCTCAAGTACTTGAATTACTATTGAGTTGTTTATCAATATACCACATCTTAGATTTATTCAAACCTTATTGTATCATTTGTACAAGTAAGATAGTGGTGTGCTATCTTAGAAAGAATTGTTAGAAGTTTTGTAGCAAGAATCCCATGGTGGGAATTGTACATTTTCTGACAAGTAGTTGATTAATCTCTTGTGGTGTGCAAGAGGACTGGACGTACCCTTGGTTATAAGGGGAACCAGGATAAATCTTACCGTGTTCATTTACTTACTGCACTTGTTATTAAGCCTTGTTCTTAAACTCAGAAAATCTGATTACCATATCACTAAAAACAAGAAAATTTACTAACACCTAATTCACCCCCTGTAAGACCCATAATTTTAAGGTACACTTTATGTATTTTATATGTTTTGGATTTTGGCTCGGAGGCTTTTTAGCCAAAGTTAATAATATTATGGAGGGTATAGGATCAAAAAGTTATTTTGATCCCGTTTAGAATTACTCGTCGATAAATAGATTTAAATTAAGTGCGGTAAATCCTTTACGGAGAATTTAATGCATTACGGGT
>NC_021162.2:28401276-28426931 GCF_000331145.2 Cicer arietinum | reverse complement strand
GTACTTCTATACTTACAGTCAGAAAGACATTGATTAAGTACCAAAATGGACTAGATATGACCTAAAATCTATAACCAGTGAGACTTTTGCACTTATTCAACAACCTACATTTATTAAGAACCAAAATGGACTAGAATAGACCTAGACCCATAACCTATAATCTTCAACCCTGAATCCCATAACCCAAACCTTAAATCCTAAAATGACTAAAAACTAAAACGGACAAAAAGAAATATATCAAATACCAAAATGTCTTAAAATCTAAACCTTAAACCATAAACCCTAAGCCCAAAGCCTTAAACCCTAAGCCCTAAGCCCTAAACCCAAAACCCTAAACCCTAAACCCTAACCATTTAACCCTAAACCCTAAACCCTAAAACCTAAACCCTAAACCCTAAACCCTACACCCTACACCCTACATCCTAAATCCTAAACCCTAAACTCTAAACTCTAAACTCTAAACCCTAAACCCTAAACGCTAATATGTACAAAAAGAAACATATCGAAAACCAAAATCTAAATCGAGTTGGATTTATGCACTAATTCTACGAACTTCATTGATTAAGTACCAAAATGGACTAGATATGACCTAAAATCTATAACCAGTGAGACTTTTGCACTTATTCAACAACCTACATTTATTAAGAACCAAAATGGACTAGAATAGACCTAGACCCGTAATCTATTATCTTCAACCCTGAATCCCATAACCCAAACCTTAAATCCTAAAATGAATAAAAACTAAAACCGACAAAAACAAATATATCAAAAACCAAAATGTCCAAAAATCTTAACCATAAACCCTAAGCCCTAAACCCTAAACCCTAAACCCTGAACTCTAAACGCTAAACCTGAAACCCTAAACCCTTAACCCTAAGCACTAAACCCAAAACAATAAACGCTAAACCCTAAACCCTGAAACCTAAAACATAAAACCTAAAGCCTAAACCCTAAACCTAGTAAAGACCCAAATGACCTAAAATATATATGCATTTTGACTTTTGTACTTATTGGACGAACTACAATGCATAAGAACTAATATGTTCAAAAAGAAACATATCAAAAACCAAAATATCCAAAATCTAAATCCAGGAAGATTTATGCACTTATTCGACGAACTACATTGATTAAGAAGTAAAATGGTCTGTAATAAACCTCGACCCTTAACCCTTAAACCATAAAACCTAAACCGTAAACCCTAATCCATTAACATAGTAAAGACCGAAATGACCTAAAATATTAATGTAAAAAAACATATTGGACGAACTACATGAATATGAACTAAAATGGTCAGAAAAAAACATATAAAAAAAATGAAAAAAAATCAAAATCTAGTAAAACTTATGCACTGATTCGATGAACTACATTGATTAAGTACCAAAATGGACTAGATATGACCTAGACCCTTAACCTAAAACCTAAAACCTAAAACGTAAAACCTAAAACGTAAAACCTAAAACCTAAAACCTAAAACCTAAAACCTAAAACCTAAAACCTAAAACCTAAAACCTAAAACCTAAAACCTAAAACCTAAAACCTAAAACCTAAAACCTAAAACCTAATCCCTAAACCTAGTAAAGACCAAAATGACCGAAAATATTTATGCATTTTGACTTTTGTACTTATTAGACGAACTACAATGAATAAGAACTAATATGTACAAAAAGAAACATATCAAAAACCAAAATCTAAATCCTGTTCGATTTATGCACTTATTCGACGAACTACATCGATTTAGAAGAAAAATGGTCTAGAATAGACCTAGACCCTTAACACTTAATTTTAAACCCTAAATCCCATACCACTAAACCCTAACCACTAAACCCTAAACCCTAAACACTAAACCATAAACCCTAAACCCTAAACCCTAAACCCTAAACCCTAAACCCTAAACCCTAAACCCTAAACCCTAAACCCTAAACCCTAAACCCTAAACCCTAAACCCTAAACCCACAACGCTAAACCCTAAAACCTAAAACCTAAAACCTAAAACCTAAAACCTAAAGCCTAAACCCTAAACATAGTAAAGACTTAAAAGACCTAAAATATTTATGCATTTTGACTTTTGTACTTATTGGACGAACTACAATGAATAAGAACTAATATGTACAAAAATAAACATATCAAAAACCAAAATCTAAATCCTGTTAGATTTATGCACTTATTCAAAGAACTTCATCGATTTAGAAGAAAAATGGTCTAGAATAGACCTAGACCCTTAACCCATAATCTTAAACCCTAAATCCCATACCACTAAACCCTAAACCCTAAACGTTTAACCCTAAACCCTAAACGCTAAAACTTAAAACCTAAAATCTAAAGCATAATCCCTCAACCTAGTAAAGACCAAAATGACCTAAAATATTTATGCATTTTGACTTTTCTACTTATTGGACGAACTACAATGCATAAGAACTAATATGTACAAAAAGAATCATTTAAAAAACCAAAATAACCAAAATCTAAATCCAGGTAGATTTATGCACTTATTCAACGAACTACATTGATTAAGAAGAAAAATGGTTTATAATAGACCTAAAACCTTAACCCTTAAACCATAAAACCTAAACCCTAAACCCTAATCCCTTAAAATAGTAAAGACCGAAATGTTTCTTTTGCACTTATAGTTTGAACTACATTGAATAACAAATAAAATGGACCAAAAAAATTCACAAATAACAAAATACCAAATTGAGAATTACGCACTTATTTCATGAAATACAGTGATTAAAACAAAAATGCACAAGAATAGACCTAGACCCTTAACCCTAAACCCTAAACCTCAAACCGTTAACCCTAAACCAAAAATGCTAAACCCTAAACCTAGTACAGACCACTAATGACCTAAAATATTAATCAATTGAGATTATACACCTAGTAACAAAAAATATAACAAATAATAAAATGCATTGAGGATACACCTAGTAAATAACAAAGTGACCTAAAATCTATATCCATTGAGACTTTTGCACTTATTGGACGGACTACAATGAATAAGAACTAAACAAGATAGAAAGAAACATATTAAAAAACAAAAATGACCTAAAATCAAAATCTAGTGACACTTACGCACTTATTCGACAAACTACATTGATTAAGAACCAAAGAGGGACTAGAATAGACCTAGACCTTTAACCCTTAAACCTTAAACCCTAAAATCAAAACACTAAACCAGAAACTCTATACCCTAAACCCTAAACCTTAAACACTAAACTCTAAACCCTATACCCTAAACCCTAAAACCTTAAGCCTAAAACCTTAACCCTAATCCCTAATCCCTAAACCTAGTAAAGACCAAAATGACCTAAAATATTTATGCATTTTAATAAATGTTTAGGGTTTAGGGTGCATTTTGACATTTGTACTTATTGGACGGACTACAATGTTAAGATCTAAATTGTACAAAAAGAAACATATAAAATACAAAAATCTAAATACAGTTAGATTTATGCACATATTCGACGAACTATATTGATCTATAATACCAAAAATGGTCTATAATAGACCTAGACCCTTAACCCATAACCTTAAACCTTAAACCATACATCCTAAACCCTAAACCCTAATCCCTTAACCTAGAAAAGACAAAAATGACCTAAAATATTAATGGTTTGAGACTTTTTAACTTATTGGACGAACTACAATGAATAAGAACTAAAATGGACAAAAAGAAAACATATCAAAAACCCAAATGACCTAAAAAAACCTATATCCATTACGACTTATGCACGTATTAAACAAATACATTTATTAAGAACTAAAGTGGACTAGAATACACCTAGTAAATAACAAAATGACATAAAATCTATCTCCATTGAGAATTATGCACTTATTTCATGAAATACAATGATTAAAACCAAAATTGACAACAATAGACGTAGACCCTTAACCCTTATCCTAAACACGAAATCCTAAACCCTAAACCTCAAACCCTTTAACCTAAACCCAAAACGCTAAACCCTAAAAACTTAAACCTAGTAAAAACCATTAATTACCTAAAATATTAATCATGATCAACAACTAAAATAGACACACACACAAAAACATAACAAATAATAAAATGACCTAAAATATTAATCCATTGAGTATTTTGCACTTCTTAGACGAACTACATTGTTTTAGAAATAAATTGGACGAGAATACACTAGTAAATAACAAAATGACGTAAAATCTTTATCCATTGAGAATTATTCACTTATTTCGTGAAATGCATTGATTAAATCCAAAATGGACTAGAATAAACCTAGACCCTTAACCCTAAAAATAAACACGAAACTATAAACCCTATACCTGAAACCTTAAACCTAGTAAATACCACTACATTGAGTTATAATATATTAATCTTTTGACACTTTTGCACTTATTTGACCAACTACATTGAGTTAGAATCAATATGGACTACATTGAAGTAATGGCAAAAATGACCTACAATATTGATGCATTGATACATTTGCACTTATTGGACCGACTACAATGAATAAAAACTAAATTGGACAACGAGAAACGTATCAAAATCTAGTGACACTTATGCACTTATACGACAAAATACAATGATTAAGAAACAAAATGGACTAGAATAAACCTAGACCCTTAACCCTTAACCTTAAACCGGAAACCCAAAACACTAAATCCTAAACCTTAAACCCTAACCCTAAACCCTAAACCCGAGACCCTAAAACCTAAAATCTAAAACCTAAACCCTAATCCCTAAACCTAGTAAAGAGCAAAATGACCTAAAATATTTATGCATTTTGACTTTTGTACTTATTTGACGAACTACAATGAAAAAGAACAAAAATGTACAAAAAGAAACATATCAAAAACCAAAATAAACAAATTAAATCTAAATCTAGTTAGATTTATGCACTTATTCGACGAACTACATTGATTAAGAAGAAAAAATGGTCTATAATAGACCTAGACCCTTAACCTTATAGCTTAAACCATAAAACCTAAACCCTAAACCCTAATCCCTTAACCTAATAAAGACTACGATGAACTAAAATATTAACACATTGAGACTTTTTAACTTATTGGATGAACTACAATGAATAAGAACTAAAATGGACAAAATGAAACATATCAAAAACCAAAATGACCTAAAATTTAAATCCAGTGAGACTTATACTCTTATTCGACGAACTACATTGATTAAGAACCAAAACGGACTAGAACCGACCTAGACCCTTAACCCTTAATTTTAAACCCTAAACTGCAAAACCTAAACCCTAAACCCTAACCATTAACCTAGTAAAGACCAAAATGACCTATAATATTAATGCTTTGAGAATTTGGCGCTTATTGGAAAAACTAAATTCCAAACCCCAAACCCTAAGCCCTAAAATGAATAAGGACAAAAACGGACAATAAGAAACATATCCAAAACCAAAATGTCCTAAAATCAAAATCAAGTGAGAGTTTTGCACATATAGGTTGAACTACATTGATTAACAACTAAATAGGCCAAAAAAAAAATCCTAAACACCAAAATGACCTAAGATTTTAACAGTAAGTATTTTGCACTTTTTAGATGAACTACAATATTTTAGAAACAATTTGGACTAGAATACACCTAGTAAATAACAAAATGACCTTAAATCTATATCCATTGAGAATTACGCACTTAATTTCTGAAATACATTGATTAAAACCAAAATGGTCTAGAATCGACGTACACCCTAAACTCTAAAAATAAACACGAAACAATAAACCCTAAACCTAAAACCCCAAAACCCTAAACCTTATAAAGACCACATATGATCTAATATATTAATCCGTTGACAGTTTTACACTTATTTGACCAACTACATTGAGTAATAATCAAAATGGACTAGAATAGATCACGTAACGACAGAAATGACCTACTATATTAATGCATTGAGATTTTGGCACTTATTGGACAAACGACAATGAAAAAGAACTAAAAAGGACAAAAAGAAACATATCAAAAACAAAAATGACCTAAAATCAAAATCTAGTGACACTTATGGACTTATTCGACAAAATACATTGATAAAGAAACAAAATGGACTAGAATAGACCTAGACCCTTAACCCTTAACCTTAAATCGGAAACCTAAAACACTAAACCCTAAACCCTAAACCTTAAACCCTAAACCCTAAACCCTAAACCTTAAATCCTAAACCATAAACTGTAAAACCTAAAACCTAAACCCTAAAACCTAAAACCTAAAACCTAAAACCTAAAACCTAAAACCTAAAACCTAAACCCCAATCCCTAAACCTAGTAAAGACCAAAATGACCTAAAATATTTATGCATTTTGACTTTTGTACTTATTTGACGAACTATAATGAATAAGAACTAAAATGTACCAAAAGAAACATATCAAAAACCAAAATAACCAAAATCTAAATCCAGTTAGATTTATGCACTTATTTGACGAACTACATTTATTAAGAAGAAAAAATGGTCTATAATAGACCTAGACCCTTAACCTTATAGCTTAAACCATAAAACCTAAACCCTAAACCCTAATCCCTTAACATAATAAAGACTACGATGGACTAAAATATTAACGCATTGAGACTTTTAAGTTACTAGACGAACTACATTGAATAAGAACTAAACTGGACAAAAAGAAACATATCAAAAACCAAAATGACCTAAAATCTAAATCCAGTGAGAGTTATACTCTTATTCGACGAACTACATTGATTAAGAACCAAAATGGACTAGAAGCGACCTAGACCCTTAACCTTTAATTTTAAACCCTAAACCCCAAAACCTAAACTCTAAACCCGAACCATTAACTTTGTAGAGACCAAAATGATCTAAAATATTAATGCTTTGAGAATTTGGCACTTATTGGACGAACTACATTGTTTTAGAAACAATTTGGACTAGAATACAGCTTGTAAATAACAAAAGAACCCGAAATCTATATCCCTTGAGAATTACACACTTATTTTCTGAAATACATTAATTAAAACCAAAATGGACTGGAATAGACGTACACCTTAAACTCTAAAAATAAACACGAAACAATAAACCCAAAACGCTAAATCCAAAACCCCAAAACCCTAAACTTAATAAAGACCACAAATGACCTAATATATTAATTCGTTGACAAATTTACACTTATTTGACCAACTACACTGAGTAATAATCAAAATGGACTAGAATAGATCTCGTAACCACAAAAATGACCTACTATATTAATGCATTGAGACTTTGGCACTTATTGGACGAATGACATTGAAAAAGAACTAAAAAGGATCAAAAGAAACATATCAAAAATAAAAGTGACCTAAAATCAAACTCTAGTTACACTTATGGACTTATTCGACAAAATACAATGATAAAGAAACAAAATGGACTAGAATAGACCTAGACCCTTAACCCTTAACCTTAAACCGGAAACCCAAAACCCAAAACCCAAAACCCTAAACCCTAAACCTAAAACCCAAAACCCTAAAACCTAAAACCTAAAACCTAAAACCTAAAACCTAAAACCTAAAACCTAAAACCTAAAACCTAAAACCTAAAACCTAAAACCTAAAACCTAAAACCTAAAACCTAAACCAAACCCTAAACCAAAAAATGAATAAGAACTTAAAAGGACAAAAGGAAACATATCAAAATCCCAAATGTCCTAAATGCTAAATCAAGTGAGAACTTCACATTTATAGGTTTAACTACATTGACTAACAACTAAAGTGGACCCAAAAAAAAATCACAAATACCAAAATGTCCTATGATTTTAATCCAGTGAGTCTTTTACACTTCTTAGATGAACTACATGGTTTTGAAATCAAAATCGACTAGAATACACCTAGTAAATAACAAAATGACTTAAAATGTATAACCACTGAGAATTATGCACTTATTTCATGAAATACAATGATTAAAAGCAAAATGGACAAGAATACACCTAGACCCTTAACCCTAAAATCCAAAACCGAAAACCAAAAACCTAAAACCCAAAACCCAAAACCCAAAACCCAAAACCCAAAATCCAAAACCCAAAACCCAAAACCCAAAACCCAAAACCCTAAACCTAAAACCCAAAACCCAAAACCCAAAACCCAAAACCTAAAACCCAAAACCTAAAACCTAAAACCTAAAACCTAAAACCTAAAACCTAAAACCTCAAACCTAAAACCTAAAACCTAAAACCTAAAACCTAAAACCTAAAGCCTAAAGCCTAAAACCTATAACCTAAAAGCTAAAATCTAAAACCTAAAACCTAAAACCTAAACCCTAATCCCTAAACCTAGTAAAGACTAAAATGACCTAATACATTTATGCATTTTGACTTTTGTACTTATTGGACGAACTACAATGAATAAGAACTAAAATGGACAAAGAGAAACATATCAAAAATCCAAATGACCTAAAATCTAAAACTAGTGAGACTTATGCACTTATTCGACAAACAACATTTATTAAGAACCAAAATGGACTAGAATAGACCTAGACCCTTAATCTTAAACCCTAAATCCCATACCTCAAACCCTAAAATGAATAAGAACTATAACAGACAAAAAGAAACATATCAAAAACCAAAATGTTCTAAAATCTAAATCAAGTGAGAGTTTTTCACTTATAGTTTGAACTACATTGATTAACAAATAAAATGGAACAAAAAAAATTCACAAATAACAAAATACCAAATTGAGAATTACACACTTATTTCATGAAATACAATGATTAAAACAAAAATGCACAAGAATAGACCTAGACCCTTAAACATAAACCTAAACCTGAAACCCTAAACCCTAAACCTCAAACCGTAACCCTAAACCAAAAATGCTAAACCCTAAACCTAGTACATACCACAAATGACCTAAAATATTAATCAATTGAGACTATACACCAAGTAACAAAAAATATAACAAATTATAAAATGCATTGAGAATACACCAAGTAAATAACAAAGTGACCCTAAATCCTAAACCCTAAATCCTAAACCCTAAACGATAAACCCTAAAACCTAAAACCTAAAACCTAAAGCCTAATCCCTAAACCTAGTAAAGACCAAAAAGACCTAAAAGATTTATGCATTTTGACTTTTGTACTTATTGGACGAACTACAATGAATAAGAACTAATATGTACAAAAAGAAACATATCAAAAAACAAAATATAAATCTTGTTAGATTTATGCACTTATTCGACGAACTACATCGATTTAGAAGAAAAATGGTCTAGAATAGACCTAGACCCTTAACACTTAATCTTAAACCCTAAATCCCATACCACTAAACCCTAACCACTAAACCCTAAACATTAAACCATAAACCCTAAACCCTAAACGCTAAACCGTAAAACCGAAAACCTAAAACCTAAAGCCTAAACCCTAAACATAGTAAAGACTAAAAAGACCTAAAATATTTATGCATTTTGACTTTTGTACTTATTGGACGAACTACAATGAATAAGAACTAATATGTACAAAAGGAAACATATCAAAAACCAAAATCTGAATCCTGTTAGATTTATGCACTTATTCGAAGAACTACATCGATTTAGAAGAAAAATGGTCTAGAATAGACCTATACCCTTAACCCTTAATATTAAACCCTAATTCCCATACCACTAAGCCCTAACCACAAAACCCTAAACCCTAAATGTTTAACCCTAAACCCTAAACGCTAAAAACTAAAACCTAAAACCTAAAACCTAAAGCCTTATCCCTAAACCTAGTAAAGACCAAAATGACCTAATGTAACCTAAAATTTAGGACCTAAATCCTAAAACCTAAGACCTAAATTATAAAATTTAAAACCTAAACCCTAATCCCTAAACCTAGTAAAGACCGAAATGATCTAAAATATTAATGGATTTTGAATTTTGTACATATTGGATGAACTACAAGGAATAAGAAATAAAATGTACCAAACCTCAAACCGTAACCCTAAACCAAAAATGCTAAACCCTAAACCTAGTACAGACCACTAATGACCTAAAATATTAATCAATTGAGACTATACACCAAGTAACAAAAAATATAACAAATAATAAAATGCATTGAGAATACACCTTGTAAATAACAAAGTGACCTAAAATCAATATTCATTGAGAATTATGCATTTATTTCATGAAATACATTGATTAAAACACAAAACTATAAAACCTAAACCTGAAACCCTAACCCCAAAACCCTAAACCTATTAAAGACCACAAATGACCTAATAAATTAATCCTTTGACACTTTTGCACTTAATTGACAAACTAACAAGAGTAAGAATAAAAACGGACAAGAACATTACTCGTAACGATAAACCCTAAACCCTAAACCCTAAACCCTAAACGATAAACCCTAAAACCTAAAACCTAAAACCTAAAACCTAAAACTTAAAGCCTAAACCCTAAACATAGTAAAGACTAAAAAGACCTAAAATATTTATGCATTTTGACTTTTGTACTTATTGGACGAACTACAATGAATAAGAACTAATATGTACAAAAAGAAACATATCAAAAACCAAAATCTAAATCCTGTTAGATTTATGCACTTATTCGAAGAACTACATCGATTTAGAAGAAAAATGGTCTAGAATAGACCTAGACCCTTAACCCTTAATCTTAAACCCTAAATCTCATACCACTAAACCCTAAACCCTAAACGTTTAACCCTAAACCCTAAACGCTAAAACCTAAAACCTAAAGCCTTATCCCTAAACCTAATAAAGACCAAAATGACCTAAAATATTTATGCATTTTGACTTTTCTACTTATTGGACGAACTACAATGCATCAGATCTAATATGTACAAAAAGAATCATTTCAAAAACCAAAATAACCAAAATCTAAATCCAGGTAGATTTATGCACTTATTCGACGAACTACATTGATTAAGAAGAAAAATGGTCTATAATAGACCGAGAACCTTAACCCTTAAACCATAAAACCTAAACCATAAACCCTAAACCCTAAACCCAAAACCCAAAACCCAAAACCCAAAACCCAAAACCGAAAACCTAACACCAAAAACCTAAAACCTAAAACCTAAAACCTAAAACCTAAAACCTAAAACCTAAAACCTAAAACCTAAAACCTAAAACCTAAAACCTAAAACCTAAAACCTAAAACCTAAAACCTAAAACCTAAAACCTAAAACCTAAAACCTAAAACCTAAAACCTAAAACCTAAAACCTAAAACCTAAAACCTAAAACCTAAAACCTAAAACCTAAAACCTAAAACCTAAAACCTAAAACCTAAAACCTAAAACCTAAAACCTAAAACCTAAAACCTAAAACCAAAAACCTAAAACCTAAAACCTAAAACCAAAAACCTAAAACCTAAAACCTAAAACCAAAAACCTAAAACCTAAAACCTAAAACCAAAAACCTAAAACCTAAAACCTAAAACATAAAACCTAAAACCTAAAACCTAAAACCTAAAACCAAAAACCTAAAACCTAAAACCTAAAACCAAAAACCTAAAACCTAAAACCTAAAACCTAAAACCTAAAACCTAAAACCTAAAACCTAAAACCTAAAACCAAAAACCTAAAACCTAAAACCTAAAACCTAAAACCTAAAACCTAAAACCTAAAACCTAAAACCTAAAACCTAAAACCAAAAACCTAAAACCTAAAACCTAAAACCAAAAACCTAAAACCTAAAACCTAAAACATAAAACCTAAAACCTAAAACCTAAAACCAAAAACCTAAAACCTAAAACCTAAAACCAAAAACCAAAAACCAAAAACCTAAAACCTAAAACCTAAAACCAAAAACCAAAAACCAAAAACCTAAAACCTAAAACCTAAAACCAAAAACCAAAAACCAAAAACCTAAAACCTAAAACCTAAAACCTAAAACCTAAAACCTAAAACCTAAAACCTAAAACCTAAAACCTAAAACCTAAAACCTAAAACCTAAAACCTAAAACCTAAAACCTAAAACCTAAAACCTAAAACCTAAAACCTAAAACCTAAAACCTAAAACCTAAAACCTAAAACCTAAAACCTAAAACCTAAAACCTAAAACCTAAAACCTAAAACCTAAAACCTAAAACCTAAAACCTAAAACCTAAAACCTAAAACCTAAAACCTAAAACCTAAAACCTAAAACCTAAAACCTAAAACCTAAAACCTAAAACCTAAAACCTAAAACCTAAAACCTAAAACCTAAAACCTAAAACCTAAAACCTAAAACCAAAAACCAAAAACCTAAAACCTAAAACCTAAAACCAAAAACCAAAAACCTAAAACCTAAAACCTAAAACCAAAAACCAAAAACCTAAAACCTAAAACCTAAAACCAAAAACCAAAAACCTAAAACCTAAAACCTAAAACCAAAAACCAAAAACCTAAAACCTAAAACCTAAAACCTAAAACCTAAAACCTAAAACCTAAAACCTAAAACCTAAAACCTAAAACCTAAAACCTAAAACCTAAAACCTAAAACCTAAAACCTAAAACCTAAAACCTAAAACCTAAAACCTAAAACCTAAAACCTAAAACCTAAAACCAAAAACCAAAAACCAAAAACCTAAAACCTAAAACCTAAAACCAAAAACCAAAAACCAAAAACCTAAAACCTAAAACCTAAAACATAAAACCTAAAACCTAAAACCTAAAACCAAAAACCAAAAACCAAAAACCTAAAACCTAAAACCTAAAACCAAAAACCAAAAACCAAAAACCTAAAACCTAAAACCTAAAACCAAAAACCAAAAACCAAAAACCTAAAACCTAAAACCTAAAACCAAAAACCAAAAACCTAAAACCTAAAACCTAAAACCAAAAACCAAAAACCTAAAACCTAAAACCTAAAACCAAAAACCAAAAACCTAAAACCTAAAACCTAAAACCTAAAACCTAAAACCTAAAACCTAAAACCTAAAACCTAAAACCTAAAACCTAAAACCTAAAACCTAAAACCTAAAACCTAAAACCTAAAACCTAAAACCTAAAACCTAAAACCTAAAACCTAAAACCTAAAACCTAAAACCTAAAACCTAAAACCTAAAACCTAAAACCTAAAACCTAAAACCTAAAACCTAAAACCTAAAACCTAAAACCTAAAACCTAAAACCTAAAACCTAAAACCTAAAACCTAAAACCTAAAACCTAAAACCAAAAACCAAAAACCAAAAACCTAAAACCTAAAACCTAAAACCTAAAACCTAAAACCTAAAACCTAAAACCTAAAACCTAAAACCTAAAACCTAAAACCTAAAACCTAAAACCTAAAACCTAAAACCTAAAACCAAAAACCAAAAACCAAAAACCTAAAACCTAAAACCTAAAACCTAAAACCTAAAACCTAAAACCTAAAACCTAAAACCTAAAACCTAAAACCTAAAACCTAAAACCTAAAACCTAAAACCTAAAACCTAAAACCTAAAACCTAAAACCTAAAACCTAAAACCTAAAACCTAAAACCTAAAACCTAAAACCTAAAACCTAAAACCTAAAACCTAAAACCTAAAACCTAAAACCTAAAACCTAAAACCTAAAACCTAAAACCTAAAACATAAAACCTAAAACCTAAAACCTAAAACCAAAAACCAAAAACCAAAAACCTAAAACCTAAAACCTAAAACCAAAAACCAAAAACCAAAAACCTAAAACCTAAAACCTAAAACCAAAAACCAAAAACCAAAAACCTAAAACCTAAAACCTAAAACCAAAAACCAAAAACCAAAAACCTAAAACCTAAAACCTAAAACCAAAAACCAAAAACCAAAAACCTAAAACCTAAAACCTAAAACCAAAAACCAAAAACCTAAAACCTAAAACCTAAAACCTAAAACCTAAAACCTAAAACCTAAAACCAAAAACCAAAAACCAAAAACCTAAAACCTAAAACCTAAAACCTAAAACCTAAAACCTAAAACCTAAAACCTAAAACCTAAAACCTAAAACCTAAAACCTAAAACCTAAAACCTAAAACCTAAAACCTAAAACCTAAAACCTAAAACCTAAAACCTAAAACCTAAAACCTAAAACCTAAAACCTAAAACCTAAAACCTAAAACCTAAAACCTAAAACCTAAAACCAAAAACCAAAAACCTAAAACCTAAAACCTAAAACCAAAAACCAAAAACCTAAAACCTAAAACCTAAAACCAAAAACCAAAAACCTAAAACCTAAAACCTAAAACCAAAAACCAAAAACCTAAAACCTAAAACCTAAAACCAAAAACCAAAAACCTAAAACCTAAAACCTAAAACCTAAAACCTAAAACCTAAAACCTAAAACCTAAAACCTAAAACCTAAAACCTAAAACCTAAAACCTAAAACCTAAAACCTAAAACCTAAAACCTAAAACCTAAAACCTAAAACCTAAAACCTAAAACCTAAAACCTAAAACCTAAAACCTAAAACCTAAAACCTAAAACCTAAAACCTAAAACCTAAAACCTAAAACCTAAAACCTAAAACCTAAAACCTAAAACCTAAAACCTAAAACATAAAACCTAAAACCTAAAACCTAAAACCTAAAACCTAAAACCTAAAACCTAAAACCTAAAACCTAAAACCTAAAACCTAAAACCAAAAACCAAAAACCAAAAACCTAAAACCTAAAACCTAAAACCAAAAACCAAAAACCAAAAACCTAAAACCTAAAACCTAAAACCAAAAACCAAAAACCAAAAACCTAAAACCTAAAACCTAAAACCAAAAACCAAAAACCAAAAACCTAAAACCTAAAACCTAAAACCTAAAACCTAAAACCTAAAACCTAAAACCTAAAACCTAAAACCTAAAACCTAAAACCTAAAACCTAAAACCTAAAACCTAAAACCTAAAACCTAAAACCTAAAACCTAAAACCTAAAACCTAAAACCTAAAACCTAAAACCTAAAACCTAAAACCTAAAACCTAAAACCTAAAACCTAAAACCTAAAACCTAAAACCTAAAACCTAAAACCTAAAACCTAAAACCTAAAACCTAAAACCTAAAACCTAAAACCTAAAACCTAAAACCTAAAACCTAAAACCTAAAACCTAAAACCTAAAACCTAAAACCTAAAACCTAAAACCTAAAACCAAAAACCAAAAACCTAAAACCTAAAACCTAAAACCAAAAACCAAAAACCTAAAACCTAAAACCTAAAACCAAAAACCAAAAACCTAAAACCTAAAACCTAAAACCAAAAACCAAAAACCTAAAACCTAAAACCTAAAACCAAAAACCAAAAACCTAAAACCTAAAACCTAAAACCTAAAACCTAAAACCTAAAACCTAAAACCTAAAACCTAAAACCTAAAACCTAAAACCTAAAACCTAAAACCTAAAACCTAAAACCTAAAACCTAAAACCTAAAACCTAAAACCTAAAACCTAAAACCTAAAACCTAAAACCTAAAACCTAAAACCAAAAACCAAAAACCAAAAACCTAAAACCTAAAACCTAAAACATAAAACCTAAAACCTAAAACCTAAAACCAAAAACCAAAAACCAAAAACCTAAAACCTAAAACCTAAAACCAAAAACCAAAAACCAAAAACCTAAAACCTAAAACCTAAAACCAAAAACCAAAAACCAAAAACCTAAAACCTAAAACCTAAAACCAAAAACCAAAAACCAAAAACCTAAAACCTAAAACCTAAAACCAAAAACCAAAAACCTAAAACCTAAAACCTAAAACCAAAAACCAAAAACCTAAAACCTAAAACCTAAAACCAAAAACCAAAAACCTAAAACCTAAAACCTAAAACCTAAAACCTAAAACCTAAAACCTAAAACCTAAAACCTAAAACCTAAAACCTAAAACCTAAAACCTAAAACCTAAAACCTAAAACCTAAAACCTAAAACCTAAAACCTAAAACCTAAAACCTAAAACCTAAAACCTAAAACCTAAAACCTAAAACCTAAAACCTAAAACCTAAAACCTAAAACCTAAAACCTAAAACCTAAAACCTAAAACCTAAAACCTAAAACCAAAAACCAAAAACCAAAAACCTAAAACCTAAAACCTAAAACCAAAAACCAAAAACCAAAAACCTAAAACCTAAAACCTAAAACCTAAAACCTAAAACCTAAAACCTAAAACCTAAAACCTAAAACCTAAAACCAAAAACCAAAAACCAAAAACCTAAAACCTAAAACCTAAAACCTAAAACCTAAAACCTAAAACCTAAAACCTAAAACCTAAAACCTAAAACCTAAAACCTAAAACCTAAAACCTAAAACCTAAAACCTAAAACCTAAAACCTAAAACCTAAAACCTAAAACCTAAAACCTAAAACCTAAAACCTAAAACCTAAAACCTAAAACCTAAAACCTAAAACCTAAAACCTAAAACCTAAAACCTAAAACCTAAAACCTAAAACCTAAAACCTAAAACCTAAAACCTAAAACCTAAAACCTAAAACCTAAAACATAAAACCTAAAACCTAAAACCTAAAACCAAAAACCAAAAACCAAAAACCTAAAACCTAAAACCTAAAACCAAAAACCAAAAACCAAAAACCTAAAACCTAAAACCTAAAACCAAAAACCAAAAACCAAAAACCTAAAACCTAAAACCTAAAACCAAAAACCAAAAACCAAAAACCTAAAACCTAAAACCTAAAACCAAAAACCAAAAACCAAAAACCTAAAACCTAAAACCTAAAACCTAAAACCTAAAACCTAAAACCTAAAACCTAAAACCTAAAACCTAAAACCTAAAACCTAAAACCAAAAACCAAAAACCAAAAACCTAAAACCTAAAACCTAAAACCTAAAACCTAAAACCTAAAACCTAAAACCTAAAACCTAAAACCTAAAACCTAAAACCTAAAACCTAAAACCTAAAACCTAAAACCTAAAACCTAAAACCTAAAACCTAAAACCTAAAACCTAAAACCTAAAACCTAAAACCTAAAACCTAAAACCTAAAACCTAAAACCTAAAACCTAAAACCAAAAACCAAAAACCTAAAACCTAAAACCTAAAACCAAAAACCAAAAACCTAAAACCTAAAACCTAAAACCAAAAACCAAAAACCTAAAACCTAAAACCTAAAACCAAAAACCAAAAACCTAAAACCTAAAACCTAAAACCAAAAACCAAAAACCTAAAACCTAAAACCTAAAACCTAAAACCTAAAACCTAAAACCTAAAACCTAAAACCTAAAACCTAAAACCTAAAACCTAAAACCTAAAACCTAAAACCTAAAACCTAAAACCTAAAACCTAAAACCTAAAACCTAAAACCTAAAACCTAAAACCTAAAACCTAAAACCTAAAACCTAAAACCTAAAACCTAAAACCTAAAACCTAAAACCTAAAACATAAAACCTAAAACCTAAAACCTAAAACCTAAAACCTAAAACCTAAAACCTAAAACCTAAAACCTAAAACCTAAAACCTAAAACCTAAAACCTAAAACCTAAAACCTAAAACCTAAAACCTAAAACCAAAAACCAAAAACCAAAAACCTAAAACCTAAAACCTAAAACCAAAAACCAAAAACCAAAAACCTAAAACCTAAAACCTAAAACCAAAAACCAAAAACCAAAAACCTAAAACCTAAAACCTAAAACCAAAAACCAAAAACCAAAAACCTAAAACCTAAAACCTAAAACCTAAAACCTAAAACCTAAAACCTAAAACCTAAAACCTAAAACCTAAAACCTAAAACCTAAAACCTAAAACCTAAAACCTAAAACCTAAAACCTAAAACCTAAAACCTAAAACCTAAAACCTAAAACCTAAAACCTAAAACCTAAAACCTAAAACCTAAAACCTAAAACCTAAAACCTAAAACCTAAAACCTAAAACCTAAAACCTAAAACCTAAAACCTAAAACCTAAAACCTAAAACCTAAAACCTAAAACCTAAAACCTAAAACCTAAAACCTAAAACCTAAAACCTAAAACCTAAAACCTAAAACCTAAAACCTAAAACCTAAAACCAAAAACCAAAAACCTAAAACCTAAAACCTAAAACCAAAAACCAAAAACCTAAAACCTAAAACCTAAAACCAAAAACCAAAAACCTAAAACCTAAAACCTAAAACCAAAAACCAAAAACCTAAAACCTAAAACCTAAAACCAAAAACCAAAAACCTAAAACCTAAAACCTAAAACCTAAAACCTAAAACCTAAAACCTAAAACCTAAAACCTAAAACCTAAAACCTAAAACCTAAAACCTAAAACCTAAAACCTAAAACCTAAAACCTAAAACCTAAAACCTAAAACCTAAAACCTAAAACCTAAAACCTAAAACCTAAAACCTAAAACCAAAAACCAAAAACCAAAAACCTAAAACCTAAAACCTAAAACATAAAACCTAAAACCTAAAACCTAAAACCAAAAACCAAAAACCAAAAACCTAAAACCTAAAACCTAAAACCAAAAACCAAAAACCAAAAACCTAAAACCTAAAACCTAAAACCAAAAACCAAAAACCAAAAACCTAAAACCTAAAACCTAAAACCAAAAACCAAAAACCAAAAACCTAAAACCTAAAACCTAAAACCAAAAACCAAAAACCTAAAACCTAAAACCTAAAACCAAAAACCAAAAACCTAAAACCTAAAACCTAAAACCAAAAACCAAAAACCTAAAACCTAAAACCTAAAACCTAAAACCTAAAACCTAAAACCTAAAACCTAAAACCTAAAACCTAAAACCTAAAACCTAAAACCTAAAACCTAAAACCTAAAACCTAAAACCTAAAACCTAAAACCTAAAACCTAAAACCTAAAACCTAAAACCTAAAACCTAAAACCTAAAACCTAAAACCTAAAACCTAAAACCTAAAACCTAAAACCTAAAACCTAAAACCTAAAACCTAAAACCTAAAACCAAAAACCAAAAACCAAAAACCTAAAACCTAAAACCTAAAACCAAAAACCAAAAACCAAAAACCTAAAACCTAAAACCTAAAACCTAAAACCTAAAACCTAAAACCTAAAACCTAAAACCTAAAACCTAAAACCAAAAACCAAAAACCAAAAACCTAAAACCTAAAACCTAAAACCTAAAACCTAAAACCTAAAACCTAAAACCTAAAACCTAAAACCTAAAACCTAAAACCTAAAACCTAAAACCTAAAACCTAAAACCTAAAACCTAAAACCTAAAACCTAAAACCTAAAACCTAAAACCTAAAACCTAAAACCTAAAACCTAAAACCTAAAACCTAAAACCTAAAACCTAAAACCTAAAACCTAAAACCTAAAACCTAAAACCTAAAACCTAAAACCTAAAACCTAAAACCTAAAACCTAAAACCTAAAACCTAAAACATAAAACCTAAAACCTAAAACCTAAAACCAAAAACCAAAAACCAAAAACCTAAAACCTAAAACCTAAAACCAAAAACCAAAAACCAAAAACCTAAAACCTAAAACCTAAAACCAAAAACCAAAAACCAAAAACCTAAAACCTAAAACCTAAAACCAAAAACCAAAAACCAAAAACCTAAAACCTAAAACCTAAAACCAAAAACCAAAAACCAAAAACCTAAAACCTAAAACCTAAAACCTAAAACCTAAAACCTAAAACCTAAAACCTAAAACCTAAAACCTAAAACCTAAAACCTAAAACCAAAAACCAAAAACCAAAAACCTAAAACCTAAAACCTAAAACCTAAAACCTAAAACCTAAAACCTAAAACCTAAAACCTAAAACCTAAAACCTAAAACCTAAAACCTAAAACCTAAAACCTAAAACCTAAAACCTAAAACCTAAAACCTAAAACCTAAAACCTAAAACCTAAAACCTAAAACCTAAAACCTAAAACCTAAAACCTAAAACCTAAAACCTAAAACCAAAAACCAAAAACCTAAAACCTAAAACCTAAAACCAAAAACCAAAAACCTAAAACCTAAAACCTAAAACCAAAAACCAAAAACCTAAAACCTAAAACCTAAAACCAAAAACCAAAAACCTAAAACCTAAAACCTAAAACCAAAAACCAAAAACCTAAAACCTAAAACCTAAAACCTAAAACCTAAAACCTAAAACCTAAAACCTAAAACCTAAAACCTAAAACCTAAAACCTAAAACCTAAAACCTAAAACCTAAAACCTAAAACCTAAAACCTAAAACCTAAAACCTAAAACCTAAAACCTAAAACCTAAAACCTAAAACCTAAAACCTAAAACCTAAAACCTAAAACCTAAAACCTAAAACCTAAAACATAAAACCTAAAACCTAAAACCTAAAACCTAAAACCTAAAACCTAAAACCTAAAACCTAAAACCTAAAACCTAAAACCTAAAACCTAAAACCTAAAACCTAAAACCTAAAACCTAAAACCTAAAACCAAAAACCAAAAACCAAAAACCTAAAACCTAAAACCTAAAACCAAAAACCAAAAACCAAAAACCTAAAACCTAAAACCTAAAACCAAAAACCAAAAACCAAAAACCTAAAACCTAAAACCTAAAACCAAAAACCAAAAACCAAAAACCTAAAACCTAAAACCTAAAACCTAAAACCTAAAACCTAAAACCTAAAACCTAAAACCTAAAACCTAAAACCTAAAACCTAAAACCTAAAACCTAAAACCTAAAACCTAAAACCTAAAACCTAAAACCTAAAACCTAAAACCTAAAACCTAAAACCTAAAACCTAAAACCTAAAACCTAAAACCTAAAACCTAAAACCTAAAACCTAAAACCTAAAACCTAAAACCTAAAACCTAAAACCTAAAACCTAAAACCTAAAACCTAAAACCTAAAACCTAAAACCTAAAACCTAAAACCTAAAACCTAAAACCTAAAACCTAAAACCTAAAACCTAAAACCTAAAACCTAAAACCAAAAACCAAAAACCTAAAACCTAAAACCTAAAACCAAAAACCAAAAACCTAAAACCTAAAACCTAAAACCAAAAACCAAAAACCTAAAACCTAAAACCTAAAACCAAAAACCAAAAACCTAAAACCTAAAACCTAAAACCAAAAACCAAAAACCTAAAACCTAAAACCTAAAACCTAAAACCTAAAACCTAAAACCTAAAACCTAAAACCTAAAACCTAAAACCTAAAACCTAAAACCTAAAACCTAAAACCTAAAACCTAAAACCTAAAACCTAAAACCTAAAACCTAAAACCTAAAACCTAAAACCTAAAACCTAAAACCTAAAACCAAAAACCAAAAACCAAAAACCTAAAACCTAAAACCTAAAACATAAAACCTAAAACCTAAAACCTAAAACCAAAAACCAAAAACCAAAAACCTAAAACCTAAAACCTAAAACCAAAAACCAAAAACCAAAAACCTAAAACCTAAAACCTAAAACCAAAAACCAAAAACCAAAAACCTAAAACCTAAAACCTAAAACCAAAAACCAAAAACCAAAAACCTAAAACCTAAAACCTAAAACCAAAAACCAAAAACCTAAAACCTAAAACCTAAAACCAAAAACCAAAAACCTAAAACCTAAAACCTAAAACCAAAAACCAAAAACCTAAAACCTAAAACCTAAAACCTAAAACCTAAAACCTAAAACCTAAAACCTAAAACCTAAAACCTAAAACCTAAAACCTAAAACCTAAAACCTAAAACCTAAAACCTAAAACCTAAAACCTAAAACCTAAAACCTAAAACCTAAAACCTAAAACCTAAAACCTAAAACCTAAAACCTAAAACCTAAAACCTAAAACCTAAAACCTAAAACCTAAAACCTAAAACCTAAAACCTAAAACCTAAAACCAAAAACCAAAAACCAAAAACCTAAAACCTAAAACCTAAAACCAAAAACCAAAAACCAAAAACCTAAAACCTAAAACCTAAAACCTAAAACCTAAAACCTAAAACCTAAAACCTAAAACCTAAAACCTAAAACCAAAAACCAAAAACCAAAAACCTAAAACCTAAAACCTAAAACCTAAAACCTAAAACCTAAAACCTAAAACCTAAAACCTAAAACCTAAAACCTAAAACCTAAAACCTAAAACCTAAAACCTAAAACCTAAAACCTAAAACCTAAAACCTAAAACCTAAAACCTAAAACCTAAAACCTAAAACCTAAAACCTAAAACCTAAAACCTAAAACCTAAAACCTAAAACCTAAAACCTAAAACCTAAAACCTAAAACCTAAAACCTAAAACCTAAAACCTAAAACCGAAACCTGAAACCTGAAACCTGAAACCTGAAACCTGAAACCTGAAACCTGAAACCTGAAACCTGAAACCTAAAACCTGAAACCTGAAACCTGAAACCTAAAACCTAAAACCTAAAACCTAAAACCTAAAACCTAAAACCTAAAACCTAAAACCTAAAACCTAAAACCTAAAACCTAAAACCTAAAACCTAAAACCTAAAACCTAAAACCTAAAACCTAAAATCTAAAACCTAAAACCTAAAACCTAAAACCTAAAACCTAAAACCTAAAACCTAAAACCTAAAACCTAAAACCTAAAACCTAAAACCTAAAACCTAAAACCTAAAACCAAAAACCAAAAACCAAAAACCTAAAACCTAAAACCTAAAACCTAAAACCTAAAACCTAAAACCTAAAACCTAAAACCTAAAACCTAAAACCTAAAACCTAAAACCTAAAACCTAAAACCTAAAACCTAAAACCTAAAACCTAAAACCTAAAACCTAAAACCTAAAACCTAAAACCTAAAACCTAAAACCTAAAACCTAAAACCTAAAACCAAAAACCAAAAACCAAAAACCTAAAACCTAAAACCTAAAACATAAAACCTAATCAAAAACCAAAATAGCCAAAATCTAAAACCAGTTAGATTTATGCACTAATTCGATGAACTACATTGATTAAGAAGAGAAATGGTCTATAACAGACCTAGACCCTTAACCGTTAACCTTAATCCTTAAACCATAAACAATAAACCGTAATCCCTTCAACTAGTAAAGATGAAAATGACCTAAAATATTAATGCGTTGAGAATGTTGCACTTATTGGACAAACTAAATTCCAAACACCAAACCCTAAACCATAAAATGAATAAGAACTTAAAAGGACAAAAAGAAACATATCAAAAACCAAAATGTCCTAAATTCTAAATCAAGTGAGAACTTTGCATTTATAGGTTTAACTACATTGACTAACAACTAAAGTGGACCCAAAAAAAAATCACAAATACCAAAATGTCCTATGATTTTAATCCAGTGCTAAATCCAAAATGTAATGGTTTTGTTGTCAGTAGTCTTGGAGCTGGATGGTTTTCTGAATTTGTTGTCTTTCTGAATATCCAAAATCCAAATGACCTAAAATCTAAAACTAGTGAGACTTATGCACTTATTCGACAAACAACATTTATTAAGAACCAAAATGGACTAGAATAGACCTAGACCCTTAATCTTAAACCCTAAATCCCATACCCCATGTTGTGTTGTATGACCTCGTAATAATCGGAATATATCAGAATGTATCAGTTCTTTATGAAATTAAATCAATTTCATACACACAGCAGAAATTAAATTGTGGCATACAAGATTAGCAAGTTTTATTAGATTGATATGAGATTAATCAAGATGCATACAAGTCAAATTATCAGATTAAACAATATTACTTATCTCAGAATATGTTTAATATGCATCTAATTTTAATCACATATACAGATATAGCAATATAGTAAATCAAAGGAGTTAAGGGTTAGAGAAGATTGCACCAAGAATTCATATTGGTTCAGTTGTCAACTTGACAACCTACATCCAGTCCTGACAATCCAAAACGGATTTCAAATTTTCTTCTCCAATAGACAGAATCAATTACAGATTGTCCAGTTTCCTCCCCGAAACCTATCTATCTTAATGATCTCTTTCCTATTGATCACCCTCTGATCCTTGTAGATACTCAGCAACCTATCACAGAATCAAAGTACAACTCTTTCTTGTTGAGCACTCTCACCCAAGAAAGTAGTCACCAGTTTCTAGCTGGATTTTCTCGCTTTGTTTTTGTTTCAAAGAATTATTACAAACAGAATACAGAAAGAACAAAAAGTAGTCTTCAATCTTGGTCAAAATGGCTTCTCACAATTCTGGATATCAAAGATTTGTTTATGAGAAGCCTTGTCTTTCAAGATCACTTTTCCAGCTATCTTTTTGATTGTTGATAATCCTCTTTTTCTATTTGATCTGAAAAAGTAATCTCAATGTATTAACCAAGTGTTATTGTGTATCAAGAATATTCAATGTATATTTCAGATTGATATCATTGTTATTATCATTCATGTTATTGAAAGACAGATTGAAGACAGTTTATATAGTTTCTGAAAAACACATTAATCAATCGATTTACCAATCGATTTCGTAAAGTGATAAACCAGTCTAATCGATTTGCCAATCGATTATCGTGTGTCTTGTTTTTCTTGAATCTTGAAACTATATAAGCCAATCGATTTACCAATCGATTCTTTAAACAACATTTCTCAGTGATTATGTTAAGACTGATATGAATCGATTTCGTAATCGATTGCAGATGTTATGTTCAAACTGAAACACATATCAATCGATTCCATAATCGATTTATCAAATCTTCATAATCGATTAACAAATACTTAAAATCGATTTGGTCACACGCTCAGAGTTCACTGGGTTTTCAAAAGGTTTTGTCAATCGATTTGCCAATCGATTGTGTTTAAGTCAGTGACTCAGCTATTTTGATACTAATCGACGTGCCAATCGATTTGTATGTATTTGTCTGAAAACGTTCTTACCTGGGATTTGGTTCAATCGATTTCCCAATCGATTTCGACCAAATTTAACTCGATTGAAATGTACAACATAGATTGTCCAATCGATTTGTATGTCACAGGAAAAAGTTATTTTTCAAGTGATATTTAAGTAATCGATTTGCCAATCGATTACCCTTAAAACTGAGGTATCACTGTGACTTGTCCAATCGATTTGCCAATCGATTTATTTCAATCAGGTTTACTTTGTGAATTGTATAATCGATTTGTCAATCGATTACCCTCAAAACTGGGGTGCTACTGACTTGTGCATTTTCAATTTCTAATTCAGTCAGTCGATTGCCCAATCGATTATACCAACACAAACAGTTGTGTTTCCTTACACCCTTGTGATGAAATCGATTTCCCAATCGATTTGCTTCAGTCAAAAATCAACTTTTGTTGATTTCTTGTGTTCCAAGCAACCTGTTCCAAGTGTGTAGGATTTGATTGTTGTTCCTGAAATCTTGCTCAATTCAAATATTAGATTTATCATGTATTGTATGAACATTGTTGAATTATTAATTATGTCAAAATTAGGAATCAAAGGATCAAAATCCAACAATCTCCCCCTTTTTGGCATAATTGACAATTCATACAATTGTAACTTGAGCATTTCAAAACAACAAGCATAAGTGTATTATAAACTACATTATTAATTATTATTTCGTATCAGAGCGTATCAGAGCAAACTATATCATACAGTATCAGAGCAATAACAACATGCAGACAAAACATCAACAATGCAACTGTCAAGTTATAATATTTCTCCCCCTTTGTCAGTTAAGCCAAAAAGGCAGAAACAATTTCTCCCCCTATGTTAAAGAACATATGCATTGAGGGTGAAATCATATAACATAGTGCATCAGAAACAATGAAGTTTATATGTATAAAGGCAAAATCAATCAATGCAATTAATGAGCAACTTAGATGATTAAGCCAAAATGAATAACATTTATAAAAATTCATCATACATCACAGAATTATAACCGGTCAGAGCAAAACAGTATGAAACCTAAGGGTCTTAATCACCTAGTGTAGGCTGGTCCTCACTATCATCTAAGGGAGAGGTTGAGACCGCTGTATTA
>NC_021162.2:28395337-28400776 GCF_000331145.2 Cicer arietinum | reverse complement strand
TTGCCAATCGATTCTTTAAACAATAATTTTCAGTAATTATGTTAAGACTGATATGAATCGATTGCGTAATCGATTTATCAAGTCTTCATAATCGACTAACAAATACTTAAAATCGTTCTTACCTGGGATTTAGTTCAATCGATTTGCCAATCGATTGCAACCAAATTTGACTTGATTGAAATTTTACAACATAGATTGTCCAATCGATTTGTATGTCACAGGAAAGGTTATTTTGCAAGTGATATTTAAGTAATCGATTTGCCAATCGATTACCCTTAAAACTGGGGTTCCACTGTGACTTGTCCAATCGATTTCCCAATCGATGTATTTCAATCAGGTTTACTTTGTGAGATGTATAATCGATTTGTCAATCGATTACCCTCAAAACTGGGGTGCTACTGACTTGTGCAATTTTCATTTCTAATTCAGTCAGTCGATTGCCCAATCGATTATACCAACACAAACAGTTGTGTTTCCTTACACCCTTGTTATGAAATCGATTTCCCAATCGATTTGCTTCAGTCAAAAGTCAACTTTTGTTGATTTCTTGTGTTCCAAGCAACCTGTTCCAAGTGTGTAGGATTTGATTGTTGTTCCTGAAATCTTGCTCATTTCAAATATTAGATTTATCATGTATTGTATGAACATTGATGAATTATTAATTATGTCAAAATTAGGAATCAAAGGATCAAAATCCCATACCAAAATCTTGTTAGATTTATGCACTTATTCGACGAACTACATCGATTTAGAAGAAAAATGGTCTAGAATAGACCTAGACCCTTAACACTTAATCTTAAACCCTCAATCCCATACCACTAAACCCTAACCACTAAACCTTAAACATTAAACCATAAACCCTAAACCCTAAACCCTAAACGCTAAACCTTAAAACCGAAAACCTAAAACCTAAAGCCTAAACCCTAAACATAGTAAAGACTAAAAAGACCTAAAATATTTATGCATTTTGACTTTTGTACTTATTGGACGAACTACAATGAATAAGAACTAATATGTACAAAAGGAAACATATCAAAAACCAAAATCTGAATCCTGTTAGGTTTATGCACTTATTCGAAGAACTACATCGATTTAGAAGAAAAATGGTCTAGAATAGACCTATACCCTTAACCCTTAATCTTAAACCCTAAATCCCATACCACTAAGCCCTAACCACAAAACCCTAAACCCTAAATGTTTAACCCTAAACCCTAAACCCTAAACGCTAAAACCTAAAACCTAAAACCTAAAGCCTTATCCCTAAACCTAGTAAAGACCAAAATGACCTAAAATATTTATGCATTTTGACTTTTCTACTTATTGGACGAACTACAATGCATAAGAACTAATATGTAGAAAAAGAATCATTTCAAAAACCAAAATCTAAATCTAGGTAGATTTATGCACTTATTCGACGAACTACATTGATTAAGAAGAAAAATGGTCAATAATAGACCTAGAACCTTAACCCTTAAACCATAAAACCTAAACCCTAATCCCTTAAAATAGTAAAGACCGAAATGTTTCTTTTGCACAAGAATAGTGATTAAAACAAAAATGCAAAGAATAGACCTAGACCCTTAACACTAAACCTAAACCTGAAACCCTAAACCCTAAACCTAGTACAGACTACTAATGACCTAAAATATTAATCAATTGAGACTATACACCTAGTAACAAAAAATAAAATGCATTGAGAATACACCTAGCAAATAACAAAGTGACCTAAAATCTATATCCATTGAGATTTATGCACTTATTTCATGAAATACATTGATAAAAACACAAAACTATAAAACCTAAACCTGAAACCCTAACCCCAAAACCCTAGACCTATTAAAGACCACAAATGACCTAATATATTAATCCGTTGACACTTTTGCACTTAATTGACAAACTAACAAGAGTAAGAATAAAAATGGACAAGAACAATACTCGTAACGAAAAAAATTACCTACAATATTAATGCATTGAGACTTTTGCACTTATTAGACGGACTACAATGAATAAGAACTAAACAAGATAGAAAGAAACATATCAAAAACAAAAATGACCTAAAATCAAAATCTAGTGACACTTACGCACTTATTCGACAAACTACATTGATTAAGAACCAAAAAGGGACTAGAATAGACCTAGACCTTTAACCCTTAAACCCTAAAATCAAAACACTAAACCAGAAACTCTATACCCTAAACCCTAAACCTTAAACACTAAACTCTACACCCTATACCCTAAACCCTAAAACCTAAAACCTAAACCCTAATCCCTAATCCCTAATCCCTAATCCCTAAACCTAGTAAAGACCAAAATGACCTAAAATATTTATCCTTTTTAATAAATGTTTAGGGGTTAGGGTGCATTTTGACATTTGTACTTATTGGAAGGACTACAATGAATAAGAACTAAATTGTACAAAAAGAAACATATAAAATACCAAAATCTGAATACAGTTAGATTTATGCACATATTCGATGAACTATATTGATTAAGAAGAAAAATGGTCTATAATAGACCTAGACCCTTAACCCTTAACCCTTAACCCTTAACCCATAACCTTAAACCTTAAACCATACATCCTAAACCCTAAACCCTAATCCCTTAACCTAGAAAAGACAAAAATGACCTAAAATATTAATCAATTGAGACTTTTGTACTTAATGGTTTAACTACATTGATCAACAACTAAAATAGACACACACACAAAAAGATAACAAATAATAAAATGACCTAAAATATTAATCAATTGAGACTTTTGTACTTAATGGTTTAACTACATTGATCAACAACTAAAATAGACACACACACAAAAAGATAACAAATAATAAAATGACCTAAAATATTAATCAATTGAGACTTTTGTACTTAATGGTTTAACTACATTGATCAACAACTAAAATAGACACACACACAAAAAGATAACAAATAATAAAATGACCTAAAATATTAATCAATTGAGACTTTTGTACTTAATGGTTTAACTACATTGATCAACAACTAAAATAGACACACACACAAAAAGATAACAAATAATAAAATGACCTAAAATATTAATCAATTGAGACTTTTGTACTTAATGGTTTAACTACATTGATCAACAACTAAAATAGACACACACACAAAAAGATAACAAATAATAAAATGACCTAAAATATTAATCCATTGAGTATTTTGCACTTCTTAGACGAACTACAATGTTTTAGAAATAAATTGGACGAGAATACACTAGTAAATAACAAAATGACGTAAAATCTTTATCCATTGAGAATTATTCACTTATTTCGTGAAATGCATTGATTAAAACCAAAATGGACTAGAATAAACCTAGACCCTTAACCCTAAACATAAACACGAAACTATAAAACCTATACCTGAAACCTTACACCTAATAAATACCACTACATTGAATTAGAATATATTAATTTGTTGACACTTTTGCACTTATTTGACCAACTACATTGAGTTAGAATCAATATGGACTACATTGAGTAATGGCAAAAATGACCTACAATATTGATGCATTGAGACAGTTGCACTTATTGGACAGACTACAATTAATAAAAACTAAATTGGACAACGAGAAACATATAAAAATCTAGTGACACTTATGCACTTATATGACATAATACAATGATTAAGAAACAAAATGGACTAGAATAAACCTAGACCCTTAACCCTTAACCTTAAACCGGAAACCCAAAACACTAAATCCTAAACCTTAAACCCTAACCCTAACCCTAAACCCTAAACCCTAAACCCTAAACCCTAAACCCTAAACCCAAAAACCCTAAACCCTAAACCCTAAACCCGGGACCCTGAAACCTAAAACCTAAAACCTAAACCCTAATCCCTAAACCTAGTAAAGGGCAAAATGACCTAAAATATTTATGCATTTTGACTTTTGTACTTATTTGACGAACTACAATGAATAAGAACTTAAATGTACAAAAAGAAACATATCAAAAACCAAAATAACCAAAATCTAAATCTAGTTAGATTTATGCAATTATTCGACGAACTACATTGATTAAGAAGAAAAATTGGTCTATAATAGACATAGACCCTTAACCTTATAGCTTAAACCATAAAACCTAAACCCTAAACCCTAATCCCTTAACCTAATAAAGACTACGATGAACTAAAATATTAACACATTGAGACTTTTTAACTTACTAGATGAACTACAATGAATAAGAACTATAATGGACAAAAAGAAACATATCAAAAACCAAAATGACCTAAAATTTAAATCCAGTGAGACTTATACTCTTATTCGACGAACTACATTGATTAAGAACCAAAACGAACTAGAACCGACCTAGACCCTTAACCCTTAATTTTAAACCCTAAACCGCAAAACCTAAACCCTAAACCCTAAACCCTAACCATTAACCTAGTAAAGACCAAAATGACCTAAAATATTAATGTTTTGAGAATTTGGCACTTATTGGACAAACTAAATTCCAAACCCCAAACCCTAAACCCTAAAATGAATAAGGACAAAAACGGACAATAAGAAACATATCCAAAACCAAAATGTCCTAAAATCAAAATCAAGTTAGAGTTTTGCACTTATAGGTGGAACTACATTGATTAACAACTAAATAGGCCAAAAAAAAATCCTAAACAGCAAAATGACCTAAGATTTTAACAGTAAGTCTGTTGCACTTATTAGAGGAACTACATTGTTTTAGAAACAATTTGGACTAGAATATACCTAGTAAATAACAAAATGACCTGAAATCTATATCCATTGAGAATTACGCACTTAATTTCTGAAATACATTGATTAAAACCAAAATGGACTGGAATTGACGTAGACCCTAAACTCTAAAAATAAACACGAAACAATAAACCCTAAACCCAAAACCCCAAAACCCTAAACCTTATAAAGACCACAAATGACCTAATATATTAATCCGTTGACAGTTTTACACTACATTGAGTAATAATTAAAATGGACTAGAATAGATCTTGTAACGACAGAAATGACCTACTATATTAATGCATTGAGAGTTTGGCACTTATTGGACGAAAGACAACGAAAAAGAACTAAAAAGGACAAAAAGAAACATATCAAAAACAAAAATGACCTAAAATCAAAATCTAGTGACACTTATGGACTTATTCGACAAAATACAATGATAAAGAAACAAAATCGACTAGAATAGACCTAGCCCCTTAACCCTTAACCCTAAACCCTAAACCCTAAACCCTAAACCCTAAACCCTAAACCCTAAACCCTAAACCCTAAACCCTAAACCCTAAACCCTAAACCCTAAACCCTAAACCCTAAACCCTAAACCCTAAACCCTAAACCCTAAACCCTAAACCCTAAACCCTAAACCCTAAACCCTAAACCCTAAACCCTAAACCCTAAACCCTAAACCCTAAACCCTAAACCCTAAACCCTAAACCCTAAACCCTAAACCCTAAACC
>NC_021162.2:28386847-28394761 GCF_000331145.2 Cicer arietinum | reverse complement strand
AAAAGAAACATATCAAAAACCAAAATAACCAAAATCTAAATCCAGTAACATTTTTGCACTTATTCAACGAACTACATTGATTAAGAAGAAAAAATGGTCTATAATAGACCTAGACCCTTAACCTTATAGCTTAAACCATAAAACCTAAACCCTAAACCCAAATCCCTTAACCTAATAAAGACTACGATGAACTAAAATATTAACACATTGAGACTTTTAACTTACTGGACGAACTACAATGAATAAGAACTAAATTGGAAAAAAAGAAAGATATCAAAAACCAAAATGACCTAAAATCTAAATCCAGTGAGACTTATACTTTTATTCGACGAACTACATTGATTAAGAACCAAAATGGACTAGAACCGACCTAAACCCTTAACCTTTCCTTTCAAACCCTAAACCCTAACCATTAACCTTGTAAAGACACAAATGACCTAAAATGTTAATGCTTTGAGAATTTGGCACTTATTGGACGAACTACATTGTTTTAGAAACAGTTTGGACTAGAATACACCTAGTAATTAACAAAATGACCTGAAATCTATATCCATTGAGAATTACGCACTTATTTTAAGAAATCCATTGATTAAAACCAAAATGGACTGGAATAGATGTAGACCCTAAACTCTAAAAATAAACACGAAACAATAAACCTAAAACCTAAAACCTAAAACCTAAAACCTAAAACCTAAAAGCCCAAACCCTAAAATGAATAAGAACTAAAACAGACAAAAAGAAACATATCAAAAACCAAAATGTCCTAAAATCTAAATCAAGTGAGAGTTTTGCACTTATAGTTTGAACTACATTGATTAACAAATAAAATGGACCAAAAAAATTCACAAATAACAAAATACCAAATTGAGAATTACACACTTATTTCATGAAATACAATGATTAAAACAAAAATGCACAAGAATAGACCTAGACCTTTAACCATAAACATAAACCTGAAACCCTAAACCCTAAACCTCAAACCGTAACCCAAAACCAAAAATGCTAAACCCTAAACCTAGTACAGACCACTAATGACCTAAAATATTAATCAATTGAGAGTATACACCAAGTAATAAAAAATATAACAAATAATAAAATGCATTGAGAATACACCTAGTAAATAACAAAGTGACCTAAAATCTATATCCATTGAGAATTATGCACTTATTTCATGAAATACATTGATTAAAACACAAAACTATAAAACCTAAACCTGAAACCCTAACCCCAAAACCCTAAACCTATTAAAGACCACAAATGACCTAATATATTAATCCTTTGACACTTTTGCACTTAATTGACAAACTAACAAGAGTAAGAATAAAAATGGACAAGAACAATACTCGTAACGAAAAAAATTACCTACAATATTAATGCATTGAGACTTTTGCACTTATTGGACGGACTACAATGAATAAGAACTAAACAAGATAGAAAGAAACATATCAAAAACAAAAATGACCTAAAATCAAAATCTAGTGACACTTACGCACTTAATCGACAAACTACATTGATTAAGAACCAAAAAGGGACTAGAATAGACCTAGACCTTTAACCCTTAAACCTTAAACCCTAAAATCAAAACACTAAACCAGAAACTCTATACCCTAAACCCTAAAGCTTAAACAGTAAACTCTAAACCCTATACCCTAAACCCTAAAACCTTAAACCTAAAACCTAAAACCTAAACCCTAATCCCTAAACCTAGTAAAGACCAAAATGACCTAAAATATTTATCCATTTTAATAAATGTTTAGGGTTTAGGGTGCATTTTGACATTTTTACTTATTGGACGGACTACAATGAATAAGAACTAAATTGTACAAAAAGAAACATATAAAATACCAAAATCTAAATACAGTTAGATTTATGCACATATTCGACGAACTATATTGATTAAGAAGAAAAATGGTCTATAATAGACCTAGACCCTTAACCCTTAACCCATAACCTTAAACCTTAAACCATACATCCTAAACCCTAAACCCTAATCCCTTAACCTTGAAAAGACAAAAATGACCTAAAATATTAATGCTTTGATACTTTTTAACTTATTGGACGAACTACAATGAATAAGTACTAAAATGGAAAAAAAGAAAACATATCAAAAACCCAAATGACCTAAAAAAATCTATATCCATTACGACTTATGCACGTATTAAACAAATACATTTATTAAGAACTAAAGTGGACTAGAATACACCTAGTAAATAACAAAATGACATAAAATCTATATCCATTGAGAATTGTACACTTATTTCATGAAATACAATGATTAAAACCAAAATTGACAACAATAGACGTAGACCCTTAACCTAAACGCGAAATCCTAAACCGTAAACCTCAAACCCTTAAACCTAAACCCAAAACGCTAAACCCTAAAACCCTAAACCTAGTAAAAACCACTAATTACCTAAAATATTAATCAATTGAGACTTTTGTACTTGATGGTTTAACTACATTGATCAACAACTAAAATAGACACACACACAAAAACATAACAAATAATAAAATGACCTAAAATATTAATCCATTGAGTATTTTGCACTTCTTAGACGAACTACATTGTTTTAGAAATAAATTGGACGAGAATACACTAGTAAGTAACAAAATGACGTAAAATCTTTATCCATTGAGACTAGAATAAACCTAGACCCTTAAGCTTAAACATAAACATGAAACTATAAACCCTATACCTGAAACCTTAAACCTAGTAAATACCACTACATTGAGTTAGAATATATTAATTCATTGACACTTTTGCACTTATTTGAGCAACTACATTGAGTTAGAATCAATATGGACTACATTGAGTCAGGGCAAAAATGACCTACAATATTGATGCATTGAGACATTTGCACTTATTGGACGGACTACAATGAATAAAAACTAAATTGGACAACGAGAAACATATCAAAATCTGGTGACACTTATGCACTTATACGACAAAATACAATGATTAAGAAACAAAATGGACTAGAATAAGCCTAGACCCTTAACCCTTAACCTTAAACTGGAAACCCAAAACACTAAATCCTAAACCTTAAACCCTAAACCCTAAACCCGAGACCCTGAAACCTACAACCTAAACCCTAATCCCAAAACCTAGTAAAGAGCAAAATGACCTAAAATATTTATGCATTTTGACTTTTGTACTTATTTGACGAACTACAATGAATAAGAACTAAAATGTACAAAAAGAAACATATCAAAAACCAAAATAACCAGAATCTAAATCCAGTTAGATTTATGCACTTATTCGACGAACTACATTGATTAAGAAGAAAAAATGGTCTATAATAGACCTAGACCCTTAAACTTATAGCTTAAACCATAAAACCTAAACCCTAAACCCTAATCCCTTAACCTAATAAAGACTACGATGAACAAAAATATTAACACATTGAGACTTTTTAACTTACTGGATGAACTACAATGAATGAGAACTAAAATGGACAAAAAGAAACATATCATAAACCAAAATAACCTAAAATTTAAATCCAGTAAGTCTTATACTCTTATTCGACGAACTACATTGATTAAGAACCAAAACGGACTAGAACCGACCTAGACCCTTAACCCTTAATTTTAAACCCTAAACCGCAAAACCTAAACCCTAAACACTAAACCCTAACCATTAACCTAGTAAAGACCAAAATGACCTAAAATATTAATGCTTTGAGAATTTGGCACTTATTGGACAAACTAAATTCCAAACCCCAAACCCTAAACCCTAAAATGAAGAAGGACAAAAACGGACAATAAGAAACATATCCAAAACCAAAATGTCCTAAAATCAAAATCAAGTGAGAGTTTTGCACTTATAGGTTGAACTACATTGATTAACAACTAAATAGGCCCAAAAAAAATTCCTAAACACCAAAATGACCTAAGATTTTAACAGTAAGTCTTTTGCACTTATTAGACGAACTACATTGTTTCAGAAACAATTTGGACTAGAATATACCTAGTAAATAACAAAATGACCTGAAATCTATATCCATTGAGAATTACGCACTTAATTTCTGAAATACATTGATTAAAATCAAAATGGACTGGAATCGACGTAGACCCTAAACTCTAAAGATAAACACGAAACAATAAACCCTAAACCCAAAACCCCAAAACCCTAAACCTTATAAAGACCACAAATGACCTAATATATTAATCCGTTGACAGTTTTACACTTATTTGACCAACTACATTGAGTAATAATCAAAATGGACTAGAATAGATCTCGTAACGACATAAATGACCTACTATATTAATGCATTGAGACTTTGGCACTTATTGAACGAACCATAATGAAAAAGAACTAAAAACGACAAAAAGAAACATATCAAAAACAAAAATGACCTAAAATCAAAATCTAGTGACACTTATGGACTTATTTGACAAAATATAATGATAAAGAAACAAAATGGACTAGAATAGACCTAGACCCTTAACCCTTAACCCTTAACCTTAAATCGGAAACCCAAAACACTAAACCTTAAATCCTAAACCTTAAACCCTAAACCCTAAACCCTAAACCCTAAACCCTAAACCCTAAATCCTAAACCATAAACCGTAAACCCTAAAACCTAAAACCTAAACCCTAAAACCTAAAACCTAAAACCTAAACCCCAATCCCTAAACCTAGTAAAGACCAAAATGACCTAAAATATTTATGTATTTTGACTTTTGTACTTATTTGACGAACTATAATGAATAAGAACTAAAATGTACCAAAAGAAAGATATCAAAAACCAAAATAACCAAAATCTAAATCCAGTTAGATTTATGCACTTATTTGACGAACTACATTGATTAAGAAGAAAAAATGGTCTATAATAGACCTAGACCCTGAACCTTATACCTTAAACCATAAAACCTAAACCCTAAACCCTAATCCCTTAAGCTAATAAAGACTACGATGAACGAAAATATTAACGCATTGAGACTTTTAAGTTACTAGACGAACTACATTGAATTAGAACTAAACTAGACAAAAAGAAACATATCAAAAACCAAAATGACTTAACATCTAAATCCAGTGAGAGTTATACTCTTATTCGACGAACTAAATTGATTAAGAACAAAAATGGATTAGAAGCGACCTAGACCCTTAACCATTAATTTTAAACCCTAAACCCCAAAACCTACACCCTAAACCCTAACCATTAACCTTGTAAAGACCAAAATGATCTAAAATATTAATGCTTTGAGAATTTGGCACTTATTGGACGAACTACATTGTTTTAGAAACAATTTGGACTACAATACAGCGAGTAAATAATAAAATAACCCGAAATCTATATCCATTGATAATTACGCACTTATTTTCTGAAATACATTGATTAAAACCAAAATGGACTGCAATAGACGTAGACCCTAAACTCTATAAATAAACACGAAACAATAAACCCCAAATCCTAAACCCAAAACCCCAAAACCCTAAACTTTATAAAGACCACAAATGACCTAATATATTAATTCGTTGACAGATTTACTCTTATTTGACCAACTACATTGAGTAATAATCAAAATGGACTAGAATAGATCTCGTAACCACAAAAATGACCTACTATGTTAATGCACTGAGACTTTGACACTTATTGGACGAATGACAATGAAAAAGAACTAAAAAGGATAAAAAGAAAGATATCAAAAATAAAAGTGACCTAAAATCACACTCTAGTTACACTTATGGACTTATTCGACAAAATAGAATGATAAAGAAACTAAATGGACTAGAATAAACCTAGACCCTTAACCTTAAATCGGAAACCTAAAACACTACACCCTAAATCCTAAACCTTAAACCCAAAACCCTATACCCTAAATCCTAAACCATAAACCCTAATACCTAAACCCTAAACCCTAAACCCTAAACCCTAAACCTTAAACCCTAGACCCTAAACCCTAACCCCTAAACCTAGTAAAGACTAAAATGACCTAAAATATTTATGCATTTTGACTTTTGTACTTATTTGACAAACTACAATGAATAAGAACAAAAATGTACAAAAAGAAACATATCAAAAACCAAAATAACCAAAATCTAAATCCAGTAACATTTATGTACTTATTCAACGAACTACATTGATTAAGAAGAAAAAATGGTCTATAATAGACCTAGACCCTTAACCTGATAGCTTAAACCATAAAACCTAAACCCTAAACCCTAATCCCTTAACCTAATAAAGACTACGATGAACAAAAATATTAACACATGAGACTTTTTAACTTACTGGATGAACTACAATGAATAAGAACTAAAATGGACAAAAAGAAACATATCATAAACCAAAATGACCTAAAATTTAAATCCAGTGAGACTTATACTCTTATTCGACGAACTACATTGATTAAGAACCAAAACGGACTAGAACCGACCTAGACCCTTAACCTTTAATTTTAAACCCTAAACCGCAAAACCTAAACTCTAAACCCTAAACCCTAACCATTAACATACTAAATACAAAAATGACCTAAAATATTAATGCTTTGAGAATTTGGCACTTATTGGACAAACTAAATTCCAAACCCCAAACCCTAAACCCTAAAATGAAGAAGGACAAAACCGGACAATAAGAAAAATATCCAAAACCAAAATGTCCTAAAATCAAAATCAAGTTAGAGTTTTGCACTTATAGGTTGAACTACATTGATTAACAACTAAATACGCCAAAAAAAAAATCCTAAACACCAAAATGGCCTAAGATTTTAACAGTAAGTCTTTTGCACTTATTAGACGAACTACATTGTTTTAGAAACAATTTGGAGTAGAATACACCTAGTAAATAACAAAATGACCTGAAATCTATATCCATTGAAATTACGCACTTAATTTCTGAAATACATTGATTAAAACCAAAATGGACTGGAATCGACGTAGACCCTAAACTCTAAAAATAAACATGAAACAATAAACCCTAAACCCAAAACCCCAAAACCCTAAACCTTATAAAGACCGCAAATGACCTAATATATTAATCCGTTGACAGTTTTACACTTATTTGACCAACTACATTGAGTAATAATCAAAATGGACTAGAATAGATCTCGTAACGACAGAAATGACCTACTATATTAATGCATTGAGACTTTGGCACTTATTGGACAAACGACAATGAAAAAGAACTAAAAAGGACAAAAAGAAACATATCAAAAACAAAAATGACCTAAAATCAAAATCTAGTGACACATTTGGATTTATTCGACAAAATACAATGATAAAGAAACAAAATGGACTAGAATAGACCTAGACCCTTAACCCTTAACCCTTAACCTTAAATCGGAAACCCAAAACACTAAACCCTAAACCCTAAACCTTAAACCCTAAACCCTAAACCCTAAGCCCTAAACCCTAAATCCTAAACCATAAATGTAACATCCTGTTTTTTTTTATTTTTTATTTTTGAACAAAATATATAATTTCCCATGTGATTCCAAACAAACAAATAAATAATCCATCGTTAAATTAAAATCCATCAGTATTTCAATTAGATACGTAATACTCAAATTGTAAGGTTCAGAAATGTAGTAATAAAATGAGAATTGGCATAGACTAGAGTTCAACATAAATAAATTTCCTAAAGCTGACCACTACTACTCCTAGAATTAAAAGAGATGTTCCATCTATTCTTCTGAAAACTTTCCCGATTGTGCAAGTAGATTAGGAATGTCATCTGTCCAAAAGTAAGGGTCATCTCCAAAATTCTTACCAATAAATAATAAATAAATAACAATAAATAGAACAGTACAATACCCACATAATTAGTGACATTATTCCATTCAAATTGCCACACATACGGTAACAATTAAAGATAACAGAATCATGTTTACGTAATTAATAATTATTAGTTCATCCAAAACAACAACCAGGAAGTACACTTAAAATACAAATATATTATTATGATATCTGTATAA
>NC_021162.2:28382945-28386173 GCF_000331145.2 Cicer arietinum | reverse complement strand
GAGATGAATTATCAACTCCTTCTTGAATTCCTTCCTTTTCTATCTTAAACTCTTTTTGCTATATCGCACAACGTTTTTTGAATGGAAGACGTTCCTTTTGTTCTTTTTTTTTTTCTTTCACTTTAAGTCGTGGGAACGTTAAGGCAGGAGTGGGGAACGTTAAGCCAAAAGTGGGGAACGTGGCATTTCCACCCAAGCCATGAAACATTTTTTTAACGGTTGCTTTTATTGTTATTATCAAAATTAAAATAATATCGTCAACAATTATTTCTATTCCCAAAAATAAATATAAAAATAAGATAAAATGACTGGGCGTTACATTCCTCGTACCTTAAATAGTTTCGTCCTCGAAACTGCCTTCGGAGAAAAGTTTTAGGTATTGCTCCCTCATTTTGTCTTCTAGTTCCCAAGTGGTGTCTCCAGTGGCTTGATTCCAAACTACTTTCACCAAAGGAATTTCTTTGTTGCGAAGCAACTTGACTTTTCTATCTTCAATTCTTGCCGGAGGTACTTCAAAAGATAAATCCTCCTTCAACTGCACTACATCCGACTCAATGACATGTGATGGATTAGGGACATACTTCCGTAGCTGAGAAACATGGAACACATCATGAATGTGGGAAAGAATAGGTGGTAACGCAACTTTATATGCTACAAATCCGATTCTTTTGAGGATTTGGTAAGGTCCAATGAACTTTGGTGTGAGTTTCTTTGACTTGATAGCCCTACCAACTCCTGTAGTAGGTGTCACACGAAGGAACACATGTTCACCTTCTTCAAATTCTAAGGGCCTACGAAGTGTGTCAGCATAACCTTTTTGGCGACTTTGGGAAGTCCTCATTCTTTCTCTAATTTTCCTGATCTTTTCTGTGGTCTGATGCACCATTTCAAGCCCCACTATAGTATTCTCACCATCATGATACCAACAAAGTGGTGTCTGACATTTCCGTCCATAAAGAGCTTCGTATGGTGCCATCCCAATGCTTGCATGAAAACTATTATTGTAAGTGAATTCTACTAACGGTAAACATTCATCCCATCTCCCGCGATCGTCTAAGGCGCATGCTCTGAGAAGATCCTCTAAAGTTTGATTAGTTCTCTCTGTCTGTCCGTCGGTCTGCGGGTGATAAGCAGAACTTAATCTCAATTTCGTCCCTAATGCTTCATGTAAGGCTCCCCAGAAGTGCGAGGTAAACTTTGGATCCCGATCTGAGACGATGCTGGAAGGAACTCCATGAAGTCTCACAATCTCTGTGATGTAGATCTCTGTTAATTTAGTCACATTATGGGTGGTTCTCACAGGTAGGAAATGAGCTGACTTAGTTAGACGATCGATTATCACCCAAATCGAATCATTCTTCCTCTGCGTCTTGGGCAATCCTATAATGAAATCCATGGAAATACTATCCCACTTCCACTTAGGCACGTCTAAGGGCTGCAACATTCATGCGGGTCTCTGATGTTCTACTTTAGCCTTCTGGCATGTCAGGCAAGCCGTCACAAACTCGACCACCCGTTTCTTCATTCCAGGCCACCAATAGTTTTGCTTCAAATCTTGGTACATCTTGGTCACCCCTGGATGGAAACTCAGTTTACTCTTGTGTGCCTCCTCAAGAATAATCTCTTTTATCCTGTCCACTGCCGGGATGCAAATGCGCCCGTTGCAGCGCATAATATTGTCTGGCCCCACTTTGAATTCTGGTGCCTTCCCTTGCACAATCAAGTGTCTCTTCTGCTGAAGTAGTTCGTCGTTGAATTGGTGTTTCTGAATGTCCTCAATTAGCCCATTAGAGATGGTTATCATGCTAAATTTTAATTCTCCTGGTGCGAACTCCACATTCAAGTTGAGATCACGAAACTTCTCTAGTAATTCTTGTTCTTTTACCATTAAGGATGATACAAGTATATTTTGTCTACTTAAGGCATCTGCAACTACGTTGGCCTTTCCCGGGTGGTATTGCAATTTAAAGTCGTAATCCTTCAAGGTTTCCATCCACCTTCTTTGCCTCATATTGAGCTCTTTTTGATCGAACAAGTATTGCAAGCTTTTATGGTCACTAAAAATTGTAAATGTACTTCCATACAAGTGGTGTCTCCAAATTTTTAGGGAAAACATTATCGCAGCCAGTTCCAAATCATGTGTGGGGTAGTTCCTTTCATGTATTTTTAGTTGTCGTGACGCATAGGCTACTGCTTTCTTATTCTGCATGAGGACACTTCCCAATCCTTGATGAGAGGCATCACAATAAACTTCGTAGGGTTCGTCTGGTTGTGGCAAAGTTAGTACCGGGGAGGTCGTCAAACGTTCCTTTAATAGTTTAAAACTCGCCTCACACTCTTCTGTCCACGCAAATGGTTGATCCTTTCTTGTAAGCTGGGTCAGTGGGGATACAATCCTAGCAAAACCTTCAATAAATCTTCGGTAATAGCCAGCTAATCCAACAAAGCTTTTAATGTCTGCAACAGTCTTTGGCTGCTTCCAATCTACAATGGCCTTTACCTTGCCTGGGTCGACAGCAATTCCTTCATTTGAGATCACGTGCCCTAGAAAATTAACTTCCTCCAACCAAAATTCACACTTCGCTTGGTTGGCATACAATTGTTTCTCTCGCAACACTGATAGAACTTGTCGTAATTGTTCCTCATGCTCCTCTCGACTTTTAGAATAAATGAGAATGTCATCTATAAATACCACTACGAATTTATCCAAAAATGGATGGAAGATACGATTCATGTAGTCCATAAATATTGCGGGTGCATTAGTCACTCCGAATGGCATTACAAGATACTCGTAATGTCCGTAACGAGTCCGAAATGCAGTCTTGGGAATGTCTTCTGTCTTAACTCGTATTTGGTGGTACCCAGATTTCAAATCTATCTTGGAAAACACTACAGCCCCTCGGAGTTGATCCATAAGGTCATCGATGCGCGACAATGGATATCGGTTCTTGACAGTGGCCTTGTTGAGTTGCCTGTAATCTACACAAAGTCGTGAACGTCCGTCCTTTTTCTTTACTAACAAGACAGGAGCTCCCCACGGTGTAACACTAGGTCGAATAAATTGTTTTGACATTAATTCTTCCAATTGTTCTTTAAGTTCCGTTAGTTCGGAAGGCGACATTCGATAGGGTGCAATTGAGATGGGTCCAGTACCTGGGTGTAAGTCAATAGAAAACTCAGTCTCTCGCACTGGCGGTAGTCCTGGTACATCAATCGGAAACACGTCAG
>NC_021162.2:28375157-28379524 GCF_000331145.2 Cicer arietinum | reverse complement strand
TTTTTTAACGGTTGCTTTTATTATTATTATTATTATTATTATTATTATTATTATTATTATTATTATTATTATTATCAAAATTAAAATAATATCGTCAGCAATTATTTCTATTCCCAAAAATAAATATAAAAATAAGATAAAATGACTGGGCGTTACAATAAACCGTAAACCCTAAAACCTAAAACCTAAAACCTAAACCCTAAAACCTAAAACCTAAAACCTAAACCCCAATCCCTAAACCTAGTAAAGACCAAAATGACCTAAAATATTTATGTATTTTGACTTTTGTACTTATTTGACGAACTATAATGAATAAGAACTAAAATGTACCAAAAGAAACATATCAAAAACCAAAATAACCAAAATCTAAATACAGTAACATTTATGCACTTATTCAACGAACTACATTGATTAAGAAGAAAAAATGGTCTATAGTAGACCTAGACCCTTAACCTTATAGCTTAAACCATAAAACCTAAACCCTAAACCCTAATCCCTTAACCTAATAAACACTACGATGAACTACATTGAATAAGAACTAAACTGGACAAAAAGAAACATATCAAAAACCAAAATGACCTAAAATCTAAATCTAGTGAGAGTTATACTCCTATTCGACGAACTACATTGATTAAGAACCAAAATGGACCGGAAGCGACTTAGACCCTTAACCTTTAATTTTAAACCCCAAAACCTAAACCCTAAACCCTAACCATTAACCTTGTAAAGACCAAAATGATCTAAAATATTAATGCTTTGAGAATTTGGCACTTATTGGACGAACTGCATTGTTTTAGAAACAATTTGGACTAGAATACAACTAGTAAATAACAAAATAACCCGATATCTATATCCATTGAGAATTACGCACTTATTTTATGAAATACATTGATTAAAACAAAAATAGACTGCAATAGACGTAGACCCTAAACTCTAAAAATAAGCACGAAACAATAAACCCCAAATCCTAAACCCAAAACCCCAAAACCCTAAACTTTATAAAGACCACAAATGACCTAATATATTAATTCGTTGATAGATTTAAACTTATTAGACCAACTACATTGAGTAGTAATCAAAAAGGACTAGAATAGATCTCTTAACCACAAAAATGACCTACTATATTAATGCATTGAGACTTTGGCTCTTATTGGACGAATGACAATGAAAAAGAACTAAAAAGGATAAAAAGAAACATACAAAAATAAAAGTGAGCTAAACTCAAACTCTAATAGACCTGGACCCTTAACCTTAAACTGGAAACCCTTAACCTTAAACCTTAAACTGGAAATGGACTAGAATAGACCTGGACCCTTAACCTTAAACTGGAAACCCAAAACACTAAACCCTAAACCCTAAACCCTAAACCTTAAACCCTAAACCCTAAACCCTAAATCCTAAACCATAAACCCTAATACCTAAACCCTAAACCCTAAACCCGAAACCCTAAAGCCTAAAACCTAAAATCCAAACCCTAATCCCTAAACCTAGAAAAGACCAAAATGACCTAAAATATTGATGCATTTTGACTTTTTTACTTATTTGACAAACTACAATCAATAAGAACTAAAATGTACAAAAAGAAACATATCAAAAACCAAAATAACCAAAATCTAAATCCAGTAACATTTATGCACTTATTCAACGAACTACATTGATTAAGAAGAAAAAATGGTCTATAATAGACCTAGACCCTTAACCTTATAGCTTAAACCACAAAACCTAAACCCTAAACCCAAATCCTTTAACCTAATAAAGACTACGATGAACTAAAATATTAACACATTGAGACTTTTAACTTACTGGAGGAACTACAATGAATTAGAACTAAACTGGACAAAAAGAAACATATCAAAAACTTAAATGACCTAAAACCTAAATCCAGTGAGACTTATACTCTTATTCGACGAACTACATTGATTAAGAACCAAAATGGTCTAGAATTTGGCACTTATTTGACGAACTACATTGTTTGACACTTATTTGACGTAAAATATTAATGCTTCGAGAATTTGGCACTTATTTGACGAACTACATTGTTTTAGAAACAGTTTTGACTTACGCACTTATTTTATGAAATACATTGATTAAAACCAAAATGGACTGGAATAGATGTAGACCCTAAACTCTAAAGATAAACACGAAACAATAAACCTAAAACCTAAAACCTAAAACCTAAATCCTAAAACCTAAAATCTTAGACCTAAAACCTAAAACCTAAAACCTAAAACCAAAAACCTAAATCCTGAAATCTAAAACCTAGGACCTAAATCCTAAAACCTAAGACCTAAATTATAAAATTTAAAACCTAAACCCTAATACCTAAACCTAGTAAAGACCGAAATGACCTAAAATATTAATGGATTTTGAATTTTGTACATATTGGATGAACTACAATGAATAAGAAATAAAATGTACCAAAAGAAAAATACGAAAAACCAAAATAGCCAAAATCTAAAACCAGTTAGATTTATGCACTAATTCGACGAACGACATTGACTAAGAAGAGAAATGGTCTATAACAGACCTAGACCCTTAACCGTTAACCTTAAGCCTTAAACCATAAACACTAAACCCTAATCCCTTATCATAGTAAAGATGAAAATGACCTAAAATATTAATGCGTTGAGAATGTTGCACTTATTGGACAAACTAAATTCCAAACACCAAACCCTAAACCATAAAATGAATAAGAACTTATACGGACAAAAAGAAACATATCAAAAACCAAAATGTCCTAAATTCTAAATCAAGTGAGAACTTCGCATTTATAGGTATAACTACATTGACTAAAAACTAAAGTGGACCAAAAAAAAATTCACAAATACCAAAATGTCCTATGATTTTAATCCAGTGAGTCTTTTACACTTCTTAGATGAACTATTGGTTTTGAAATCAAATTCGACTAGAATACACCTAGTAAATAACAAAATGACCTAAAATCTATAACCATTGATAATTATGCACTTATTTCATGAAATACAATGATTAAAACCAAAATGGACAATAATACACCTAGACCTTTAACCCTAAAATCCAAAACCGAAAACCAAAAACCTAAAACCCAAAACCCAAAACCCAAAACCCAAAATCCAAAACCCAAAACCCAAAATCCAAAACCCAAAATCCAAAACGTAAAACCTAAAATCCATAACTGAAAACAGGAAACCCAAAATCGAAAACCCAAAACCCAAAACCTAAAACCCAAAACCGACCTAAAACCTAAATCCTAAAAGCTAAAATCTAAATCTAAAACCTAAAACCTAAAACCTAAAACCTAAAACCTAAAACCTAAAACCTAAAACCTAAAACCTAAAACCTAAAACCTAAAACCTAAAACCTAAAACCTAAAACCTAAAACCTAAAACCTAAAACCTAAAACCTAAAACCTAAAACCTAAAACCTAAAACCTAAAACCTAAAACCTAAAACCTAAAACCTAAAACCTAAAACCTAAAACCTAAAACCTAAAACCTAAAACCTAAAACCTAAAACCTAAAACCTAAAACCTAAAGCCTAATCCTTAAACCTAGTAAAGACCAAAAAGACCTAAAAGATTTAGGCATTTGGACTTTTGTACTTATTGGACGAACTACAATGAATAAGAACTAATATGTACAAAAAGAAACATATCAAAAACCAAAATCTAAATCCTGTTAGATTTATGCACTTATTCAACGAACTACATCGATCTAGAAGAAAAATGATCTAGAATAGACCTAGACCCTTAACACTTAATCTTAAACCCTAAATCCCATACCACTAAACCCTAACCACTAAACCCTAAACCCTAAACACTAAACCGTAAACCGTAAACCATAAACCCTAAACGCTAAACCCTAAAACCTAAAACCTAAATCCTAAACATAGTAAAGACTAAAAAGACTTAAAATATTTATGCATTTTGACTTCTGTACTTATTGGACGAACTACAATGAATAAGAACTAATATGTACAAAAAGAAACATATCAAAAACCAAAATTTAAATCTTGTTAGATTTATGGACTTATTAGAAGAACTACATCGATTTAGAAGAAAAATGGTCTAGAATAGACCTAGACCCTTAACCCTTAATCTTAAACCCTAAATCCCATACCACAAAACCCTAAACCCTAAACCCTAAACGTTTAACCCTAAACCCTAAACGGTAAAACCTAAAACCTAAAGCCTAATCCCTAAACCTAGTAAAGACCAAAATGACCTAAAATATTCATGCATTTTGACTTTTCTACTTATTGGACGAACTACACTGCATAAGAACTAATATGTACAAAAAGAATCATTTCAAAAACCAAAATAACCAAAATCTAAATCCAGGTAGATTTATGCACTTATTCGACGAACTACATTGATTAAGAAGAAAAATG
>NC_021162.2:28371475-28374536 GCF_000331145.2 Cicer arietinum | reverse complement strand
ACTAATGACCTAAAATATTAATCAATTGAGACTATACACCTAGTAACAAAAAATATAACAAATAATAAAATGCATTGAGAATGCACCTAGTAAATAACAAAGTGACCTAAAATCTATATCCATTGAGAATTATGCACTTATTTCATGAAATACATTGATTAAAACACAAAACTATAAAACCTGAACCTAAAACCGAAACCCCAAAACCCTAAACCTATTAAAGACCACTAATGACCTAATATATTAATCCGTTGACACTTTTGCACTTAATTGACAAACTAACAAGAGTAAGAATAAAAATGGACAAGAACAATACTCGTAACGAAAAAAATTACCTACAATATTAATGCATTGAGACTTTTGCACTTATTGGACGGACTACAATGAATAAGAACTAAACAAGATAGAAAGAAACATATCAAAAACAAAAATGACCTAAAATCAAAATCTAGTGACACTTACGCACTTATTTGACAAACTACATTGATTAAGAACCAAAAAGGGACTAGAATAGACCTAGACCTTTAACCCTTAAACCTTAAACCCTAAAATCAAAACACTAAACCAGAAACTCTATACCCTAAACCCTAAACCTTAAACACTAAACTCTAAACCCTATACCTTAAACCCTAAAACCTTAAACCTAAAACTTAAACCCTTATCCCTAATCCCTAAACCTAGTAAAGACCAAAATGACCTAAAATATTTATGCATTTTATTAAATGTTTCGGGTTTAGGGTGCATTTTGACATTTGTACTTATTGGACGGACTACAATGAATAAGAACTAAATTGTACAAAAAGAAACACATAAAATACCAAAATCTAAATACAGTTAGATTTATGCACATATTCGACGAACTATATTGATTAAGAAGAAAAATGGTCTATAATAGACCTAGACCCTTAACCCATAACCTTAAACCTTAAACCATACATCCTAAACCCTAAACCCTATTCCCTTAACCTAGAATAGACAAAAATGACCTAAAATATTAATGCTTTGAGAATTTTTAACTTATTGGACGAACTACAATGAATAAGAACTAAAATGGACAAAAAGAAAACATATCAAAAACCCAAATGACCCAAAAAAAGCTATATCCATTACGACTTATGCACGTATTAAACAAATACATTTATTAAGAACTAAAGTGGACTAGAATACACCTAGTAAATAACAAAATGACATAAAATCTATATTCATTGAGAATTATGCACTTATTTCATGAAATACAATGATTAAAACCAAAATTGACAACAATAGACCTAGACCCTTAACCCTTAACCTAAACGCGAAATCCTAAACCCTAAACCCTAAACCCTAAACCTCAAACCCTTAAACCTAAACCCAAAACGCTAAACCCTAAAACCCTCAACCTACTAAAAACCACTAATTACCTAAAATATTAATCAATTGAGACTTTTGTACTTAATGGTTTAACTACATTGATCAACAACTAAAATAGACACCCACACAAAAACATAACAAATAATAAAATGACCTAAAATATTAATCCATTGAGTATTTTGTACTTCTTAGTTGAACTACATTGTTTTAGAAATAAATTGGACGAGAATACACTAGTAAATAACAAAATGACGTAAAATCTTTATCCATTGAGAATTATTCACTTATTTCGTGAAATGCATTGATTAAAACCAAAATGGACTAGAATAAACCTAGACCCTTAACCCTAAACATAAACACGAAACTATAAACCCTATACCTGAAACCTTAAACCTAGTAAATACCACTACATTGAGTTAGAATAAATTAATTTGTTGACACTTTTGCACTTATTTGACCAACTACATTGAGTTAGAATCAATATGGACTACATACAGTAATGGCAAAAATGACCTACAATATTGATGCATTGAGACATTTGCACTTATTTGACGGACTACAATGAATAAAAACTAAATTGGACAACGAGAAACATATCAAAATCTAGTGACACTTATGCACTTATACGACAAAATACAATGATTAAGAAACAAAATGGACTAGAATAAACCTAGACCCTTAACCCTTAACCTTAAACCGGAAACCCAAAACACTAAATCCTAAACCTTAAACCCTAAATCCAAGACCCTAAAACCTAAAACCTAAAACGTGAAACCTCAAACCTAAAACCTAAAACCAAAAACCTAAATCCTGAAACATAAAACCTAAAACGTGAAACCTAAAACATAAAACCTAAAACCTAAAACAAAAAACCTAAATCCTGAAACCTAAAACCTAAAACGTGAAACCTAAAACCTAAAACCTAAAACCTAAAACCTAAAACCTAAAACCTAAAACCTAAAACCTAAAACCTAAAACCTAAAACCTAAAACCTAAAACCTAAAACCTAAAACCTAAAACCTAAAACCTAAAACCTAAAACCTAAAACCTAAAACCTAAAACCTAAAACCTAAAACCTAAAACCTAAACCCCAATCCCTAAACCTAGTAAAGACCAAAATGACCTAAAATATTTATGTATTTTGACTTTTGTACTTATTTGACGAACTATAATGAATAAGAACTAAAATGTACCAAAAGAAACATATCAAAAACCAAAATAACCAAAATCTAAATCCAGTAACATTTATGCACTTATTCAACGAACTACATTGATTAAGAAGAAAAAATGGTCTATAATAGACCTAGACCCTTAACCTTATAGCTTAAACCATAAAACCTAAACCCTAAACCCTAATCCCTTAACCTAATAAACACTACGATGAACTAAAATATTAACGCATTGAGACTTTTAAGTTACTAGACGAACTACATTGAATAAGAACTAAACTAGACAAAAAGAAACATATCAAAAACCAAAATGACCTAAAATCTAAATCCAGTGAGAGTTATACTCTTATTCGACGAACTACATTGATTAAGAACCAAAATGGTCTAGAACCGAACTAGACCCTTAACCTTATAGCTTAAACCATAAAACCTAAACCCTAAACCCTAACCATTAACCTTGTAAAGACCAAAATGATCTAAAATATTAATGCTTTGAGAATTTGGCACTTATTGGACGAACTGCATTGTTTTAGAAACAATTT
>NC_021162.2:28365796-28370975 GCF_000331145.2 Cicer arietinum | reverse complement strand
ACCTAAAACCTAAAACCTAAAACCTAAAACCTAAAACCTAAACCCTAAAACCTAAAACCTAAATCCTAAACATAGTAAAGACTAAAAAGACCTAAAATATTTATGCATTTCGACTTCTGTACTTATTGGACGAACTACAATGAATAAGAACTAATATGTACAAAAAGAAACATATCAAAAACCAAAATTTAAATCCTGTTAGATTTATGCACTTATTAGAAGAACTACATCGATTTAGAAGAAAAATGGTCTAGAATAGACCTAGACCCTTAACCCTTAATCTTAAACCCTTAATCTTAAACCCTAAATCCCATACCACAAAACCCTAAACCCTAAACCCTAAACCCTAAACGTTTAACCCTAAACCCTAAACGGTAAAACCTAAAACCTAAAGCCTAATCCCTAAACCTAGTAAAGACCAAAATGACCTAAAATATTCATGCATTTTGACTTTTCTACTTATTGGACGAACTACACTGCATAAGAACTAATATGTACAAAAAGAATCATTTCAAAAACCAAAATAACCAAAATCTAAATCCAGGTAGATTTATGCACTTATTCGATGAACTACACTGATTAAGAAGAAAAATGGTCTATAATAGACCTAGAACCTTAACCCTTAAACCATAAAACCTAAACCCTAATCCCTTAAAATAGTAAAGACCGAAATGTTTCTTTTGCACTTATAGTTTGAACTACATTGATTAAAATAAAATGTACCAAAATAATTCATAAATAACAAAATACCAAATTGAGAATTACGCACTTATTTTATGAAATACAATGATTAAAACAAAAATGAACAAGAATAGACCTAGACCCTTAACCCTAAACCTAAACCTGAAACCCTAAACCCTAAACCTCAAACTGTTAACCCTAAACCAAAAATGCTAAACCCTAAACCTAGTACAGACCACTAATGACCTAAAATATTAATCAATTGAGACTATACACCTAGTAACAAAAAATATAACAAATAATAAAATGCATTGAGAATACACCTAGTAAATAACAAAGTGACCTAAAATCTATATCCATTGAGAATTATGCACTTATTTCATGAAAGACATTGATTAAAACACAAAACTATAAAACCTGAACCTAAAACCTAAACCCCAAAACCCTAAAGCTATTAAAGACCACAAATGACCTAATATATTAATCCGTTGACACTTTTGCACTTAATTGACAAACTAACAAGAGTAAGAATAAAAATGGACAAGAACAATACTCGTAACGAAAAAAATTACCTACAATATTAATGCATTGAGACTTTTGCACTTATTGGACGAACTACAATGAATAAGAACTAAACAAGATAGAAAGAAACAATTCAAAAACAAAAATGACATAAAATCAAAATCTAGTGACACTTACGCACTCATTTGACAAACTACATTGATTAAGAACCAAAAAGGGACTAGAATAGACCTAGACCTTTAACCCTTAAACCTTAAACCCTAAAATCAAAACACTAAACCAGAAACTCTATACCCTAAACCCTAAACCTTAAAATAGTAAAGACCGAAATGTTTCTTTTGCACTTATAGTTTGAACTACATTGATTAACAAATAAAATGGACCAAAAAAATGCACAAATAACAAAATACCAAATTGAGAATTACGCACTTATTTCCTGAAATACAATGATTAAAACAAAAATGCACAAGAACAGACCTAGATCCTTAACGCTAAACCTAAACCTGAAATCCTAAACCCTACACCTCAAACCGTAACCCTAAACAAAAAATGCTAAACCCTAAACCTAGTACAGACCACTAATGACTTAAAATATTAATCAACTGAGACTATACACCAAGTAACAAAAAATATAACAAGTAATAAAATGCATTGAGAATACACCTAGTAAATAACAAAGTGACCTAAAATCTATATCCATTGAGAATTATGCACTTATTTCATGAAATACATTGATTAACACACAAAACTATAAAACCTAAACCTGAAACCCTAACCCCAAAACCCTAAACCTATTAAAGACCACAAATGACCTAATATTTTAATCCTTTGACACTTTTGCACTTAATTGAGTAACTAACAAGAGTAAGAATAAAAATGGACAAGAACAATACTCGTAACGATAAACCCTAAACCCTAAACCCTAAACCCTAAACCCTAAACCCCAAACCCTAAACCCTAAACCCTAAACCCTAAAACCTAAAACCTAAAACCTAAAACCGAAAACCTAAAACATAAAACCTAATACCTAAAACCTAAAACCTAAAGCCTAATCCCTAAACCTAGTAAAGACCAAAAAGACCTAAATGATTTAGGCATTTGGACTTTTGTACTTATTGGACGAACTACAATGAATAAGAACTAATATGTACAAAAAGAAACATATCAAAAACCAAAATCTAAATCCTGTTAGATTTATGCACTTATTCGACGAACTACATCGATCTAGAAGAAAAATGGTCTAGAATAGACCTAGACCCTTAACCCTTAATCTTAAACCCTAAACCCTAAACCCTAAACGTTTAACCCTAAACCCTAAATGGTAAAACCTAAAACCTAAAGCCTAATCCCTAAACCTAGTATAGACCAAAATGACCTAAAATATTCATGCATTTTGACTTTTCTACTTATTGGACGAACTACACTGCATTAGAACTAATATGTACAAAAAGAATCATTTCAAAAACCAAAATAACCAAAATCTAAATCCAGGTAGATTTATGCACTTATTCCACAAACTACATTGATTAAGAAGAAAAATGGTCTATAATAGACCTAGAACCTTAACCCTTAAACCATAAAACCTAAACCCTAATCCCTTAAAATAGTAAAGACCGAAATGTTTCTTTTGCACTTATAGTTTGAACTACATTGATTAAAATAAAATGGACCAAAAGAATTCATAAATAACAAAATACCAAATTGAGAATTACGCACTTATTTCATGAAATACAATGATTAAAACAAAAATGCACAAGAACAGACCTAGATCCTTAACGCTAAACCTAAACCTGAAATCCTAAACCCTACACCTCAAACCGTAACCCTAAACAAAAAATGCTAAACCCTAAACCTAGTACAGACCACTAATGAGCTAAAATATTAATCAACTGAGACTATACACCAAGTAACAAAAAATATAACAAATAATAAAATGCATTGAGAATACACCTAGTAAATAACAAAGTGACCTAAAATCTATATCCATTGAAAATTATGCACTTATTTCATGAAATACATTGATTAAAACACAAAACTATAAAACCTAAACCTGAAACCCTAACCCCAAAACCCTAAACCTATTAAAGACCACAAATGACCTAATATATTAATCCTTTGACACTTTTGCACTTAATTGAGTAACTAACAAGAGTAAGAATAAAAATGGACAAGAACAATACTCGTAACGATAAACCCTAAACCCTAAACCCAAAACCCTAAACCCTAAACCCCAAACCCTAAACCCTAAACCCTAAAACCTAAAACCTAAAACCTAAAACCTAAAACCTAAAACCTAAAACCTAAAACCTAAAACCTAAAACCTAAAACCTAATACCTAAAACCTAAAACCTAAAGCCTAATCCCTAAACCTAGTAAAGACCAAAAAGACCTAAAAGATTTAGGCATTTGGACTTTTGTACTTATTGGACGAACTTCAATGAATAAGAACAAATATGTACAAAAAGAAACATATCAAAAACCAAAATCTAAATCCTGTTAGATTTATGCACTTATTCGATGAACTACATCGATCTAGAAGAAAAATGGTCTAGAATAGACCTAGACCCTTAACACTTAATCTTAAACCCTAAATCCCATACCACTAAACCCTAACCACTAAACCCTAAACCCTAAACACTAAACCATAAACCATAAACCCTAAACCCTAAACCCTAAACCTTAAACGCTAAACCTTAAAACCTAAAACCTAAAACCTAAAGCCTAAATCCTAAACATAGTAAAGACTAAAAAGACCTAAAATATTTATGCATTTTGACTTCTTTACTTATTGGACGAACTACAATGAATACGAACTAATATGTACAAAAAGAAACATATCAAAAACCAAAATCTAAATCCTGTTAGATTTATGCACTTATTCGAAGAACTACATCGATTTAGAAGAAAAATGGTCTAGAATAGACCTAGACTCTTAACCCTTAATCTTAAACCCTAAATCCCATACCACAAAACCCTAAACCCTAAACCCTAAACGTTTAACCCTAAACCCTAAACGGTAAAACCTAAAACCTAAAGCCTAATCCCTAAACCTAGTAAAGACCAAAATGACCTAAAATAATCATGCATTTTGACTTTTCTACTTATTGGACGAACTACACTGCATAAGAACTAATATGTACAAAAAGAATCATTTCAAAAACCAAAATAACCAAAATCTAAATCCAGGTAGATTTATGCACTTATTCCACGAACTACATTGATTAAGAAGAAAAATGGTCTATAATAGACCTAGAACCTTAACCCTTAAACCATAAAACCTAAACCCTAATCCCTTAAAATAGTAAAGACCGAAATGTTTCTTTTGCACTTATAGTTTGAACTACATTGATTAAAATAAAATGGACCAAAAGAATTCATAAATAACAAAATACCAAATTGAGAATTACGCACTTATTTCATGAAATACAATGATTAAAACAAAAATGCACAAGAATAGACCTAGACCCTTATCCCTAAACCTAAACCTGAAAGCCTAAACCCTAAACCTTAAATCGTTAACCCTAAACCAAAAATGCTAAACCCTAAACCTAGGACAGACCACTAATGACCTAAAATATTAATCAATTGAGACTATACACTTAGTAACAAAAAATATAACAAATAATAAAATGCATTGAGAATGCACCTAGTAAATAACAAAGTGACCTAAAATCTATATCCATTGAGAATTATGCACTTATTTCATGAAATACATTGATTAAAACACAAAACTATAAAACCTGAACCTAAAACCTAAACCCCAAAACCCTAAACCTATTAAAGACCACAAATGACCTAATATATTAATCCGTTGACACTTTTGCACTTAATTGACAAACTAACAAGAGTAAGAATAAAAATGGACAAGAACAATACTCGTAACGAAAAAAATTACCTACAATATTAATGCATTGAGACTTTTGCACTTATTGGACGGACTACAATGAATAAGAACTAAACAAGATAGAAAGAAACA
>NC_021162.2:28359904-28364979 GCF_000331145.2 Cicer arietinum | reverse complement strand
AAAAACATAACAAATAATAAAATGACCTAAAATATTAATCCATTGAGTATTTTGCACTTCTTAGTTGAACTACATTGTTTTAGAAATAAATTGGACGAGAATACACTAGTAAATAACAAAATGACGTAAAATCTTTATCCATTGAGAATTATTCACTTATTTCGTGAAATGCATTGATTAAAACCAAAATGGACTAGAATAAACCTAGACCCTTAACCCTAAACATAAACACGAAACTATAAACCCTATACCTGAAACCTTAAACTTAGTAAATACCAGTACATTGAGTTAGAATAAATTAATTTGTTCACACTTTTGCACTTATTTGACCAACTACATTGAGTTAGAATCAATATGGACTACATTGAGTAATGGCAAAAATGACCTACAATATTGATGCATTGAGACATTTGCACTTATTGGACGGACTACAATGAATAAAAACTAAATTGGACAACGAGAAACATATCAAAATCTAGTGACACTTATGCACTTATACGACAAAATACAATGATTAAGAAACAAAATGGACTAGAATAAACCTAGACCCTTAACCCTTAACCTTAAACCGGAAACCCAAAACATTAAATCCTAAACCTTAAACCCTAAATCCAAGACCCTGAAACCTAAAACCTAAAACCTAAAACCTAAAACCTAAAACCTAAAACCTAAAACCTAAAACCTAAAACCTAAAACCTAAAACCTAAAACCTAAAACCTAAAACCTAAAACCTAAAACCTAAAACCTAAAACCTAAAACCTAAAACCTAAAACCTAAAACCTAAAACCTAAAACCTAAAACCTAAAACCTAAAACCTAAAACCTAAAACCTAAAACCTAAAACCTAAAACCTAAAACCTAAAACCTAAAACCTAAAACCTAAAACCTAAAACCTAAAACCTAAAACCTAAAACCTAAAACCTAAAACCTAAAACCTAAAACCTAAAACCTAAAACCTAAAACCTAAAACCTAAAACCTAAAACCTAAAACCTAAAACCTAAAACCTAAAACCTAAAACCTAAAACCTAAAACATAAAACCTAAAACCTAAAACCTAAAACCAAAAACCTAAAACCTAAAACCTAAAACCAAAAACCTAAAACCTAAAACCTAAAACCAAAAACCTAAAACCTAAAACCTAAAACCAAAAACCTAAAACCTAAAACCTAAAACCAAAAACCTAAAACCTAAAACCTAAAACCTAAAACCTAAAACCTAAAACCTAAAACCTAAAACCAAAAACCTAAAACCTAAAACCTAAAACCAAAAACCTAAAACCTAAAACCTAAAACATAAAACCTAAAACCTAAAACCTAAAACCAAAAACCAAAAACCAAAAACCTAAAACCTAAAACCTAAAACCTAAAACCTAAAACCTAAAACCTAAAACCTAAAACCTAAAACCTAAAACCTAAAACCTAAAACCTAAAACCTAATCCCTAAACCTAGTAAAGACCAAAATGACCTAAATTATTTATGTATTTTGACTTTTGTACTTATTTGACGAACTATAATGAATAAGAACTAAAATGTACCAAAAGAAACATATCAAAAACCAAAATAACCAAAATCTAAATACAGTAATATTTATGCACTTATTCAACGAACTACATTGATTATTAAGAAAAAATGGTCTATAATAGACCTAGACCCTTAACCTTATAGCTTAAACCATAAAACCTAAACCCTAAACCCTAATCCCTTAACCTAATAAACACTACGATGAACTAAAATTTTAACGCATTGAGACTTTTAAGTTACTAGACGAACTACATTGAATAAGAACTAAACTAGACAAAAAGAAACATATCAAAAACCAAAATGACCTAAAATCTAAATCCAGTGAGAGTTATACTCTTATTCGACGAACTACATTGATTAAGAACCAAAATGGACCTGAAGCGACTTAGACCCTTAACCTTTAATTTTAAACCCCAAAACCTAAACCCTAAACCCTAACCATTAACCTTGTAAAGACCAAAATGATCTAAAATATTAATGCTTTGAGAATTTGGCACTTATTGGACGAACTGCATTGTTTTAGAAACAATTTGGACTAGAATACAGCTAGTAAATAACAAAATAACCCAAAATCTATATCCATTGAGAATTACGCACTTATTTTCTGAAATACATTGATTAAAACAAAAATAGACTGCAATAGACGTAGACCCTAAACTCTAAATATAAGCACGAAACAATAAACCCCAAATCCTAAACCCAAAACCCCAAAACCCTAAACTTTATAAAGACCACAAATGACCTAATATATTAATTCGTTGATAGATTTAAACTTATTTGACCAACTACATTGAGTAGTAATCAAAATGGACTAGAATAGATCTCGTAACCACAAAAATGACCTACTATATTAATGCATTGAGACTTTGGCTCTTATTGGACGAATGACAATGAAAAAGAACTAAAAAGGATAAAAAGAAACATACAAAAATAAAAGTGACCTAAACTCAAACTCTAGTTACACTTATGGACTTATTCGACAAAATACAATGATAAAGAAACAAAATGGACTAGAATAGATCTCGTAACCACAAAAATGACCTACTATATTAATGCATTGAGACTTTGGCTCTTATTGGACGAATGACAATGAAAAAGAACTAAAAAGGATAAAAAGAAACATACAAAAATAAAAGTGACCTAAACTCAAACTCTAGTTACACTTATGGACTTATTCGACAAAATACAATGATAAAGAAACAAAATGGACTAGAATTGACCTGGACCCTTAACCTTTAACTGGAAACCCAAAACACTAAACCCTAAACCTTAAACCCTAAACCCTAAATCCTAAATCCTAAACCATAAACCCTAATACCTAAACCCTAAACCCTAAAACCTAAAACCTAAACCCTAATCCCTAAACCTAGTAAATACCAAAATGACCTAAAATATTTATGCATTTTGACTTTTGTACTTATTTCACAAACTACAATGAATAAGAACTAAAATGTACAAGAATAGACCTAGAATATATATATATGGTTTTTTGTAGGGAAAAGGAAATAGAAAGAAAGGAAATTAGAAGGAAGGAAAAGGAAAATAAAAGGATATAAAAAGGAAGGAAGGAAAAACAAAGGAAAGAAAGAGAAAGGAAAGAAAACAAGATTTTCCATCTCCCTCTCCCTGTCTCGCGCGCAAATCCCTCCTTCTCCTCGATTTTCGTTTTTCTTTGCTTCCTTTCTTCAGGATTAGAAACCCAAGGTTTGGTGTGTGTGAAAGAGAAGATTACTCAACTTCATTCTTCTTGTTTGATTCGAAAAGGAAGAAAAACGGTGTTAGGCATTTCGAAACCGTCAAACACAAACCTCCCCGTTTCATCTAGATCTAAGCTTCGTTACACGAAGAGATAGAAGGGAAAGTTGCTCACTACGACGCTACGGTGCTAGGGAACCAACTTGGAGGCGACGTTGGGAGCGGAGATTTTACCGAATTTACTCGCGGTACCGGAAACGCACGTTAAAGCTATCGTTAAGGTAAGGGCTCCTTCCAAACTTCTAGTTTGCATTTAGGGACTTATCTGTGATTGTGTGGAAAGGAATTTGTTAGGGTTGAAGTGTTGATTTGGGGAAAAATGAATCTAAGGCTTTATGGGTAAAATCTTAGAGTTAGGTTTTGGTTATATTGATGAATGTTTCGTGGAAAATGAATTTAAACTCATTTATGTATGATTTTGAGTAAATGAAACTTGTTGTGTTTGGGCGGTGGTTTGTGTTGATTTGTGTTCGTCGTATTTGACGTGTTCTTAATTAATATTGATGAAATTTATTGTGTGTATGATTGGATTTTGTGGAGAAATGAATTGATGTGTTTTGGTGTGAGTTGTGGATTGGATCTGATAATAGGTTTGAGTTTGTTTTGTGTGGAATTTGAAAACCATTAGAGTTAAACGAGTATTAAGAATGGGAAATCTCTTAATGTCTACGTTTACTTAATGTTTGCGTGAAAACCATTAGAGTTAAACGAGTATTAAAAATGGGGAATCTTTTAATGTCTCGGTTTACTTAATGTGTGTTTTGGAAATCGTTTAAGTTAAATGAGTATTAAGAATGGGGAATCTCTTAATGTCTACATTTACTTAATGTTGATCCCTTAATATTTCTGTTTGCTTAATGTTTGTTGTGAAAATCGTTTAAGTTAAATGAGTATTAAAAATGGGGAATCTTTTAATATCTGCATTTGCTTAACGATTGTGGTGGATGGAGTCTGTGTATGCTCATGCATTTAATTTTGGTAAATCGTGTTGACCCGTGATAGGTAGCACCTCGGTAAACAGTACTGACCCGTGATAGGTGGTACGTTTACGATTTACGTTTTGGTAAATTGTGCTGACCCGTGATAGGTGGCACCTCGGTAAATAGTACTTTGGCCTGTGATAGGCGGTACATTTACGATTTACGTTTTTCTTTTAGTAAATCGTGTTGACACGTGATAGGTGGCACCTCGGTAAACAGTACTGACCCGTGATAGGTGGTACGTTTATGATTTACGCTTTTTAGTAAATCGTGCTGACCCGTGATAGGTGGCACCTCGGTAATTGGTACTTTGGCCTGCGATAGGCGGTACAATTATGATTTACGGCCCTTCGAGGAGGGTTTTGGTTTGGAATTCCGAGTTCATGCATTTTGGCATATACGCATTGCATTAGGGTGCTTGTCACGCGAGTCGTGGTTGATTCAAGTTTATGATTGAGTGTTTTGAATTTAAGTTGTCGTGGTAATTGTGTTGAAATTCCTAAGTGTTATGTATTAATTATTGTGTGTAAGTGTGATGGATTGTAAAACTATTTCGAAACCCAATCGGTCGTGGTGATCGGGTGGGAATTGCTAAGTGTTAAGATGTGGGATTGTGTATGAATGGGATTGGATTAGTTTATGTATTTTTGGAAGGATAAGCAGGGAAATCGATTTCCCAATCAATTTGGGAAGTTACAGGGGCTCAACTATTTATAAAATCGATTTCCCAATCGATTTGGCCATGCAGGAATTCAGCAAAACTGACAAAAATCGATTTGGAAATCGATTGGCAGAGAGGCAGGAACTCAGCAAAACTGCC
>NC_021162.2:28355975-28359057 GCF_000331145.2 Cicer arietinum | reverse complement strand
ATGGTTTTATAGGAAAACCATGCCGCCAAGAAGGAATGACGCTCCGAGAGCCAATGCTAATAGGGATGATCAAATGGCGGAGGCTATGAATAACATGGCTGCCTATGTTGCTGCACAGACTGCTGCCAAGACTCAACGTGATCTTGAAAAGAGGGGAAGAGAGATCCATGCTGCAGAGTCAAGAGGGTTAGAAGACTTCCGTCGTTACAATCCTCCCACGTTTAAGGGGGATGAGAATTCGGAGAAGGCGGATCAATGGATCCAAGAAATGGAGAAGATCTTCAAAATGATTAACTGTCAGGCGAGAGTGAAGGTCAACTATGCCACTTATATGCCATTGGGGGATGCTGAGTACTGGTGGTGGAGTGCAAGGTTATTGATGGGATCAGCTCACGAGGAGGTGAACTGGGAATCATTCAAAAGGAAGTTTTTAGACAAATACTTCCCAATGAGTACCAGGACTAAACCGGGTGATGATTTTCTGAAACTTCATCAGGGGAACATGACCGTGGGCGAATATGCTGCTAAGTTTCAATCGCTATCGAGGCATTTCAGGTTTTTTCATAAAGAGATTGATGAGCCATTCATGTGTCATCGTTTCCAAGACGGACTGAAGCATGAGATTCAAGACTCCGTCTTACCCTTGGGAATTCAACGTTTCCAAGCGCTTGTAGAAAAATGTAGAGAAGTGGAGGATATGAAAAATAAGAGGGCTAGCCGAGGAGGGAATTTTAATTTAGGAGGCCCTAGTCGGGTGAATTATCAGAACAAGGGAAAGCAAGTTGCTAAACCTTATAATCGACCACATAAAAACAACGATGGGCAGAATCGCCCAGGGAACCAGAATTTCGGAAGACAATTGGGGCAAGTGCTTCGATGTTTCCGATGTGGGGAAGAGGGACATTATGCTAGTACTTGTACCTCTAATGTCCTCACATGTCACAATTGTCGGAAGCCAGGGCAAATGGCAAGGGATTGCACGGCTCCAAAGGTGGAACCAGTTGTGAATGTAGCTAGGGCTACCTGTCCTACTGCTAGAGGACGCATTTATTGTGTGAGTGCTGAAGAGGGGAATCCATCTGGTAATCTGATTCAACGTGACTGTGAGATTGCAGGTAACACTCTAACTGCACTCTTTGATTCGGGGGCAACCCATTCCTTCATTGCTATGGATTGTGTAAATCGTTTGAAGTTATCTGTGTCTGCTTTACCTTTTGATTTGGTTGTTTCCACACCTGCTAAGACTTTGACAGTAAATTATGCATGTTTACATTGTCAAATGACTATTAAGAATAGAGATTTCTTGGTTAATTTGATTTGTTTACCGCGAGGTCATCCTCGGTATGGATTAGATGTCTTACCATTATGTGATCTTGGATTGTGCTCGTAAATTGGTTCTTTTCCCCGAACCAGGAGTTGTTAAGTATTTAGCCGCTAACAAACTCCGAGTGTCGCTATGTGAAGCGACTCATGAGTTTTTATCTCTGGCTAATGTGGAGGCAAAGATAAGTGTGGACATTGAAGATGTGATGCTCGTCAATGAGTACCGGGACGTATTTCCAACGGAAATTCCAGGATTACCACCGGTAAGAGAAGTGGAATTTTTCATTGATCTGCACCCAGGAACGGGACCTATTTCAATGGCACCATATCGAATGTCGCCATTGGAATTAAATGAGCTCAAAAGCCAAATTGAAGACTTGTTGGAGAAGAAATTCATTAGACCAAGTGTATCACCATGGGGAGCTCCAGTCTTGCTAGTTAAGAAGAAGGACGGAAGCTCGCGCCTATGTGTGGATTATAGACAGCTTAACAAGGCAACTATTAAGAATCGTTATCCTTTGCCACGAATCGATGATTTGATGGATCAATTGAGAGGGGCCGCAATATTTTCGAAGATTGACTTGAAGTCGGGTTACCATCAAATCCGAGTGAGGGAAGGAGACATTCAGAAAACAGCTTTCAGAACCCGCTACGGACATTATGAATACCTGGTTATGCCGTTTGGAGTTACCAATGCACCGGCAATTTTCATGGACTACATGAACAGAATCTTTAATTCATTCCTTGATAAATTCGTTGTGGTGTTCATTGATGATATATTGATTTATTCAAGGACCGAAGAAGAGCATGGAGAACATTTGCGACAAGTTCTTGAGATTTTACGCGAGAAGCGATTGTATGCCAATCTGTCGAAGTGTGAATTTTGGCTAGAGAAAGTGAATTTCTTGGGACATGTGATAACCAAGGAAGGAATCGCTGTAGATCCGGCTAAGATTGAGGCGGTTCTTGCTTGGAAACAGCCTCAGACTGTCACTGACATACGGAGTTTTGTAGGACTGGCAGGGTACTACAGGAGGTTTATCGAAGGTTTTGCTAAGATTGTGGCTCCACTGACACAACTTACCAGAAAAGATCAACCGTTCGCTTGGACGGAGAAGTGTGAAGAAAACTTCCAGTTACTAAAGAGAAAATTGACGACCTCACCTGTATTGGTATTACCGCAATCAGAAGAACCCTATGAAGTTTATTGTGATGCATCTCACCAAGGGTTAGGATGTGTTCTGATGCAACACAAGAAAGCTGTGGCTTATGCCTCGAGACAATTGAAGATTCATGAGAGGAACTATCCTACTCATGATTTGGAGCTTGCTGCGGTTGTTTTTGCATTAAAGATCTGGAGGCACTATTTATATGGGTGCACGTTCACCGTGTTCAGCGACCATAAAAGTTTGAAATATTTGTTTGATCAGAAGGAGTTGAACATGCGCCAGAGACGATGGATGGAGACTCTCGAGGATTTTGATTTCACACTGCACTACCACCCTGGGAAGGCCAATGTAGTGGCTGATGCGTTGAGCAGAAGAAATGTATCGGTGTCTTCAACAATTATGGCTAGACAACAAGAGTTGTGGGAAGCTTTTAGAGACCTACACTTGAACGTAGAGTTTGCACCGAGAATTTTGAAATTCGGAATGATTAAGATTTCGAGTGGACTACTTGAAGACATTGCAAATTCTCAAGATGACGTCTTAATACAAGAAAAGAGGAACCTAATAGTGCAAGGGAAGACAACTGAGTT
>NC_021162.2:28352623-28354167 GCF_000331145.2 Cicer arietinum | reverse complement strand
AAATAACAAAATACCAAATTGAGAATTACGCACTTATTTCATGAAGTAAAATGCTTAAAACAAAAATGCACAAGAATAGACCTATACCCTTAACCCTACACCTAAACCTGAAACGCCAAACCCTAAACCTCAAACCGTTAACCCTAAACCAAAAATGCTAAACCCTAAACCTAGTACAGACTACTAATGACCTAAAATATTAATCAATTGAGACTATACACCTAGTAACAAAAAATATAACAAATAATAAAATGCATTGAGAATACACCTAGTAAATAACAAAGTGACCTAAAATCTATATCCATTGAGAATTATGCACTTATTTCATGAAATACATTGATTAAAACACAAAACTATAAAACCTAAACCTGAAACCCTAACCCCAAAACCCTAAACCTATTAAAGACCACAAATGACCTAATATATTAATCCTTTGACACTTTTGCACTTAATTGACAAACTAACAAGAGTAGGAATAAAAATGGACAAGAACAATACTCGTAACGATAAACCCTAAACTCTAAACCCTAAACGCTAACCCTAAAACCTCAAACCTCAAACCTAAAACCTAAAACCTTAAGCCTAATCCCTAAACCTAGTAAAGACCAAAAAGACCTAAAAGATTTATGCATTTTGACTTTTGTACTTATTGGACGAACTACAATGAATAAGAACTAATATGTACAAAAAGAAACAAATCAAAAACCAAAATCTAAATCCTGTTAGATTTATGCACTTATTCGACGAACTACATCGATTTAGAATAAAAATGGTCTAGAATAGACCTAGACCCTTAACCCTAAATCTTAAACCCTAAATCCCATACCACTAAACCCTAACCACTAAACCCTAAACACTAAATCCTAAATCCTAAACCCTAAACCCTAAACCCTAAACCCTAAACCCTAAACCCTAAACCCTAAACCCTAAACCCTAAACCCTAAACCCTAAACCCTAAACCCTAAACCCTAAACCCTAAACCCTAAACCCTAAACCCTAAACCCTAAACCCTAAACCCTAAACCCTAAACCCTAAACCCTAAACCCTAAACCCTAAACCCTAAACCCTAAACCCTAAACCCTAAACCCTAAACCCTAAACCCTAAACCCTAAACCCTAAACGCTAAACCCTAAAACCTAAAACCTAAAGCCTAAACCCTAAACCCTAAACATAGTAAAGACTAAAAAGACCTAAAATAATTATGAATTTTGACTTTTGTACTTATTGGACGAACTACAATGAATAAGAATTAATATGTACAAAAAGAAACATATCAAAAACCAAAATCCAAATCTTGTTAGATTTATGCACTTATTCGAAGAACTACATCGATTTAGAAGAAAAATGGTCTAGAATAGATCTAGACCCTTAACCCTTAATCTTAAACCCTAAATCCCATACCACTAAGCCCTAACCACTAAACGCTAAAACCAAAAATCTAAAACCTAAAGCCTAATCCCTAAACCTAGTAAAGACCAAAATGACCTAAAATATTTATGCATTTTGACTTTTGTACTTATTGGACGAACTACAATGAATAAGAA
>NC_021162.2:28336070-28351643 GCF_000331145.2 Cicer arietinum | reverse complement strand
TAATCCCGAATCCCTAAACCTAGTAAAGACCAAAATGACCTAAAATATTTATGCATTTTAATAAATGTTTAGGGTTTAGGGTGCATTTTGACATTTGTACTTATTTGACGGACTACAATGAATAAGAACTAAATTGTACAAAAAGAAACATATAAAATACCAAAATCTAAATACCAAAATCTAAGAAGAAAAATGGTCTATAATAGACCTAGACCCTTGACCCTTAACCCTTAACCCTTAACCCATAACCTTAAACCTTAAACCATACATCCTAAACCCTAAACCCTAAACCCTAACCCCTTAACCTAGAAAAGACAAAAATGACCTAAAAAATTAATGCTTTGAGACTTTTTAACTTATTGCACGAATTACAATGAATAAGAACTAAAATGGACAAAAGGAAAACATATCAAAAACCCAAATGACCTAAAAAAAGCTATATCCATTACGACTTATGTAGGTATTAAACAAATACATTTATTAAGAACTAAAGTGGACTAGAATACACCTAGTAAATAACAAAATGACATAAAATCTATATCCATTGAGAATTACGCACTTATTTCATGAAATACAATGATTAAAACCAAAATTGACAACAATAGACCTAGACCCTTAACCTAAACGTGAAATCCTAAACCCTAAACCCTAAACCCTAAACCTCAAACCCTTAAACCTAAACCCAAAATGCTAAATCCTAAAACCCTAAACCTAGTAAAAACCACTAATTACCTAAAATATTAATCAATTGAGACTTTTGTACTTAATGGTTTAACTACAATGATCAACAACTAAAATAGACACACACACAAAAACATAACAAATAATAAAATGACCTAAAATATTAATCCATTGAGTATTTTGCACTTCTTAGACGAACTACATTGTTTTAGAAATAAATTGGGCGAGAATACACTAGTAAATAACAAAATGACGTAAAATCTTTATCCATTGAGAATTATTCACTGATTTCGTGAAATACATTGATTAAAACCAAAATGGACTAGAATAAACCTAGACCCTTAACCCTAAACATAAACACGAAATTATAAACCCTATACCTGAAACCTTAAACCTAGTAAATACCACTACATTGAGTTAGAATATATTAATCTGTTGACACTTTTGCACTTATTTGACCAACTACATTGAGTTAGAATCAATATGGACTAAAGTGAGTAATGGCAAAAATGACCTACAATATTGATGCATTGTGACATTTGCACTTATTGGACGGACTACAATGAATAAAAACTAAATTGGACAACAAGAAACATATCAAAATCTAGTGACACTTATGCACTTATACGACAAAATACAATGATTAAGAAACAAAATGGACTAGAATAAACCTAGACCCTTAACCCTTAACCTTAAACCGGAAACCCAAAACACTAAATCCTAAACCTTAAACCCTAAACCCTAAACCCTAAACCCTAAACCCTAAACCCGAGACCCTGAAACCTAAAACCTAAAACCTAAACCCTAATCCCTAAACCTAGTAAAGAGCAAAATGACCTAAAATATTTATGCATTTTGACTTTTGTACTTATTTGACGAACTACAATGAATAAGAACTAAAATGTACAAAAAGAAACATATCAAAAACCAAAATAACCAAAATCTAAATCCAGTTAGATTTTTGCACTTATTCGACGAACTACATTGATTAAGAAGAAAAAATGGTCTATAATAGACCTAGACCCTTAACCTTATAGCTTAAACCATAAAACCTAAACCCTAAACCCTAATCCGTTAACCTAATAAAGAAAACGATGAACTAAAATATTAACGCATTGAGACTTTTAAGTTACTAGACGAACTACATTGAATAAGAACTAAACTGGACAAAAAGAAACATATCAAAAACCAAAATGACCTAAAATCTAAATCCAGTGAGAGTTATACTCTTATTCGACGAACTACATTGATTAAGAACTAAAATGGACTAGAAGCGACCTAGACCCTTAACCTTTAATTTTAAACCCTAAACCCCAAAACCTAAACCCTAAACCCTAACCATTAACCTTGTAAAGACCAAAATGATCTAAAATATTAGTGCCTTGAGAATTTGGCACTTATTGGACGAACTACATTGTTTTAGAAACAAATTGGACTAGAATACAGCTAGTAAATAACAAAATAACCCAAAATCTATATCCATTGAGAATTACGCACTTATTTTCTGAAATACATTGATTAACACCAAAATGGACTCGAATAGACGTAGACCCTAAACTCTAAAAATAAACACGAAACAATAAACCCAAAACCCTAAACCCAAAACCCCAAAACCCTAAACTTTATAAAGACACAAATTACCTAATATATTAATTCGTTGACAGTTTACACTTATTTGACCAACTACATTGAGTAATAATCAAAATAGTATATAATAGATCTCGTAACCACAAAAATGACCTACTTTATAATGCATTGAGACTTTCGCACTTATTGGACGAATGACAATGAAAAAGAACTAAAAAGGATGAAAAGAAACATATCAAAAATAAAAGTGACCTAAGATCAAATTCTAGTTACACTTATGGACTTATTCGACAAAATACAATGATAAAGAAACAAAATGGACTAGAATAGACCTAGACCCTTAACCCTTAACCTTAAACCGGAAACCCAAAACACTAAACCCTAAACCCTAAACCCTAAACCTTAAACCCTAAACCCTAAACCCTAAATCCTAAACAATAAACCCTAATACCTAAACCCTAAACCATAAAACCTAAAACCTAAAACCATAACCAAATCCCTAAACCTAGTAAAGACCAAAATGACCTAAAATATTTATGCATTTTGACTTTTGTACTTATTTGACAAACTACAATGAATAAGAACTAAAATGTACAAAAAGAAACATATCAAAAACCAAAATAACCAAAATCTAAATCCAGTAAGATGTATGCACTTATTCAACGAACTACGTTGATTAAGAAGAAAAAATGCTCTATAATAGACCTAGACCCTTAACCTTATAGCTTAAACCTAAACCCTAAATCCAAATCCCTTAACCTAATAAAGACTACGATGAACTAAAATGTTAACTCATTGAGACTTTTAACTTACTGGACGAACTCAATGAATAAGAATTAAACTGGACAAAAAGAAACATATCAAAAACCAAAATGACATAAAATCTAAATCCAGTGAGACTTATACTCTTATTCGACGAACTACATTGATTAAGAACCAAAGTGGACTAGAACCGACCTAGACCCTTAACCTTTCATTTTAAACCCTAAACCCCAAAACCTAAACCTTAAACCCTAAACCCTAACCATTAACCTTGTAAAGACCAAAATGACCTAAAATATTAATGCTTTGAGTATTTGGCACTTATTGGGAGAACTACATTGTTTTAGAAACAATTTGGACTAGAATACACCTAGTAATTAACAAAATGACCTGAAATCTATATCCATTGAGAATTACGCACTTATTTTATGAGATACATTGATTAAAACCAAAATGGACTGGAATAGATGTAGACCCTAAACTCTAAAAATGAACACGAAATAATAAACCTAAAACCTAAAACCTAAAACCTAAAACCTAAAACCAAAAACCTAAAACCTAAAACCTAAAACCTAAAACCTAAAACCTAAAACCTAAAACCTAAAACCTAAAACCTAAAACCTAAAACCTAAAACCTAAAACCTAAAACCTAAAACCTAAAACCTAAAACCTAAAACCTAAAACCTAAAACCTAAAACCTAAAACCTAAAACCTAAAACCTAAAACCAAAAACCTAAAACCTAAAACCTAAAACCTAAAACCTAAAACCTAAAACCTAAAACCTAAAACCTAAAACCTAAAACCTAAAACCTAAAACCTAAAACCTAAAACCTAAAACCTAAAACCTAAAACCTAAAACCTAAAACCTAAAACCTAAAACCTAAAACCTAAAACCTAAAACCTAAAACCTAAAACATAAAACCTAAAACCTAAAACCTAAAACATAAAACCTAAAACCTAAAACCTAAAACCAAAAACCTAAAACCTAAAACCTAAAACCAAAAACCTAAAACCTAAAACCTAAAACCAAAAACCTAAAACCTAAAACCTAAAACCTAAAACCTAAAACCTAAAACCTAAAACCTAAAACCTAAAACCAAAAACCTAAAACCTAAAACCTAAAACCAAAAACCTAAAACCTAAAACCTAAAACCAAAAACCTAAAACCTAAAACCTAAAACCAAAAACCTAAAACCTAAAACCTAAAACATAAAACCTAAAACCTAAAACCTAAAACCAAAAACCTAAAACCTAAAACCTAAAACCAAAAACCAAAAACCAAAAACCTAAAACCTAAAACCTAAAACCAAAAACCAAAAACCAAAAACCTAAAACCTAAAACCTAAAACCAAAAACCAAAAACCTAAAACCTAAAACCTAAAACCAAAAACCAAAAACCTAAAACCTAAAACCTAAAACCTAAAACCTAAAACCTAAAACCTAAAACCTAAAACCTAAAACCTAAAACCTAAAACCTAAAACCTAAAACCTAAAACCTAAAACCTAAAACCTAAAACCTAAAACCTAAAACCTAAAACCTAAAACCTAAAACCTAAAACCTAAAACCTAAAACCTAAAACCTAAAACCTAAAACCTAAAACCTAAAACCTAAAACCTAAAACCTAAAACCTAAAACCTAAAACCTAAAACCTAAAACCTAAAACCTAAAACCTAAAACCTAAAACCTAAAACCTAAAACCTAAAACCTAAAACCTAAAACCTAAAACCTAAAACCAAAAACCAAAAACCAAAAACCTAAAACCTAAAACCTAAAACCAAAAACCAAAAACCAAAAACCTAAAACCTAAAACCTAAAACCAAAAACCAAAAACCTAAAACCTAAAACCTAAAACCAAAAACCAAAAACCTAAAACCTAAAACCTAAAACCAAAAACCAAAAACCTAAAACCTAAAACCTAAAACCTAAAACCTAAAACCTAAAACCTAAAACCTAAAACCTAAAACCTAAAACCTAAAACCTAAAACCTAAAACCTAAAACCTAAAACCTAAAACCTAAAACCTAAAACCTAAAACCTAAAACCTAAAACCTAAAACCTAAAACCTAAAACCTAAAACCTAAAACCAAAAACCAAAAACCAAAAACCTAAAACCTAAAACCTAAAACCAAAAACCAAAAACCAAAAACCTAAAACCTAAAACCTAAAACATAAAACCTAAAACCTAAAACCTAAAACCAAAAACCAAAAACCAAAAACCTAAAACCTAAAACCTAAAACCAAAAACCAAAAACCAAAAACCTAAAACCTAAAACCTAAAACCAAAAACCAAAAACCAAAAACCTAAAACCTAAAACCTAAAACCAAAAACCAAAAACCTAAAACCTAAAACCTAAAACCAAAAACCAAAAACCTAAAACCTAAAACCTAAAACCTAAAACCTAAAACCTAAAACCTAAAACCTAAAACCTAAAACCTAAAACCTAAAACCTAAAACCTAAAACCTAAAACCTAAAACCTAAAACCTAAAACCTAAAACCTAAAACCTAAAACCTAAAACCTAAAACCTAAAACCTAAAACCTAAAACCTAAAACCTAAAACCTAAAACCTAAAACCTAAAACCTAAAACCTAAAACCTAAAACCTAAAACCTAAAACCTAAAACCTAAAACCTAAAACCTAAAACCTAAAACCTAAAACCTAAAACCTAAAACCTAAAACCTAAAACCTAAAACCAAAAACCAAAAACCAAAAACCTAAAACCTAAAACCTAAAACCTAAAACCTAAAACCTAAAACCTAAAACCTAAAACCTAAAACCTAAAACCTAAAACCTAAAACCTAAAACCTAAAACCTAAAACCTAAAACCAAAAACCAAAAACCAAAAACCTAAAACCTAAAACCTAAAACCTAAAACCTAAAACCTAAAACCTAAAACCTAAAACCTAAAACCTAAAACCTAAAACCTAAAACCTAAAACCTAAAACCTAAAACCTAAAACCTAAAACCTAAAACCTAAAACCTAAAACCTAAAACCTAAAACCTAAAACCTAAAACCTAAAACCTAAAACCTAAAACCTAAAACCTAAAACCTAAAACATAAAACCTAAAACCTAAAACCTAAAACCTAAAACCTAAAACCTAAAACCTAAAACCTAAAACCTAAAACCTAAAACCTAAAACCTAAAACCTAAAACCTAAAACCAAAAACCAAAAACCAAAAACCTAAAACCTAAAACCTAAAACCAAAAACCAAAAACCAAAAACCTAAAACCTAAAACCTAAAACCAAAAACCAAAAACCAAAAACCTAAAACCTAAAACCTAAAACCAAAAACCAAAAACCAAAAACCTAAAACCTAAAACCTAAAACCAAAAACCAAAAACCAAAAACCTAAAACCTAAAACCTAAAACCTAAAACCTAAAACCTAAAACCTAAAACCTAAAACCTAAAACCTAAAACCTAAAACCTAAAACCTAAAACCTAAAACCTAAAACCTAAAACCTAAAACCTAAAACCTAAAACCTAAAACCTAAAACCTAAAACCTAAAACCTAAAACCTAAAACCTAAAACCTAAAACCTAAAACCTAAAACCTAAAACCTAAAACCTAAAACCTAAAACCTAAAACCTAAAACCTAAAACCTAAAACCTAAAACCTAAAACCTAAAACCTAAAACCTAAAACCAAAAACCAAAAACCTAAAACCTAAAACCTAAAACCAAAAACCAAAAACCTAAAACCTAAAACCTAAAACCAAAAACCAAAAACCTAAAACCTAAAACCTAAAACCAAAAACCAAAAACCTAAAACCTAAAACCTAAAACCAAAAACCAAAAACCTAAAACCTAAAACCTAAAACCTAAAACCTAAAACCTAAAACCTAAAACCTAAAACCTAAAACCTAAAACCTAAAACCTAAAACCTAAAACCTAAAACCTAAAACCTAAAACCTAAAACCTAAAACCTAAAACCTAAAACCTAAAACCTAAAACCTAAAACCTAAAACCTAAAACCTAAAACCTAAAACCTAAAACCTAAAACCTAAAACCTAAAACCTAAAACCTAAAACATAAAACCTAAAACCTAAAACCTAAAACCTAAAACCTAAAACCTAAAACCTAAAACCTAAAACCTAAAACCTAAAACCTAAAACCTAAAACCTAAAACCAAAAACCAAAAACCTAAAACCTAAAACCTAAAACCAAAAACCAAAAACCTAAAACCTAAAACCTAAAACCAAAAACCAAAAACCTAAAACCTAAAACCTAAAACCAAAAACCAAAAACCTAAAACCTAAAACCTAAAACCAAAAACCAAAAACCTAAAACCTAAAACCTAAAACCTAAAACCTAAAACCTAAAACCTAAAACCTAAAACCTAAAACCTAAAACCTAAAACCTAAAACCTAAAACCTAAAACCTAAAACCTAAAACCTAAAACCTAAAACCTAAAACCTAAAACCTAAAACCTAAAACCTAAAACCTAAAACCTAAAACCTAAAACCTAAAACCTAAAACCTAAAACCTAAAACCTAAAACCTAAAACCTAAAACCTAAAACCTAAAACCTAAAACCTAAAACCTAAAACCTAAAACCTAAAACCTAAAACCTAAAACCTAAAACCTAAAACCTAAAACCTAAAACCTAAAACCTAAAACCTAAAACCAAAAACCAAAAACCTAAAACCTAAAACCTAAAACCAAAAACCAAAAACCTAAAACCTAAAACCTAAAACCAAAAACCAAAAACCTAAAACCTAAAACCTAAAACCAAAAACCAAAAACCTAAAACCTAAAACCTAAAACCAAAAACCAAAAACCTAAAACCTAAAACCTAAAACCTAAAACCTAAAACCTAAAACCTAAAACCTAAAACCTAAAACCTAAAACCTAAAACCTAAAACCTAAAACCTAAAACCTAAAACCTAAAACCTAAAACCTAAAACCTAAAACCTAAAACCTAAAACCTAAAACCTAAAACCTAAAACCTAAAACCTAAAACCTAAAACCAAAAACCAAAAACCAAAAACCTAAAACCTAAAACCTAAAACCAAAAACCAAAAACCAAAAACCTAAAACCTAAAACCTAAAACCAAAAACCAAAAACCAAAAACCTAAAACCTAAAACCTAAAACCAAAAACCAAAAACCAAAAACCTAAAACCTAAAACCTAAAACCAAAAACCAAAAACCAAAAACCTAAAACCTAAAACCTAAAACCAAAAACCAAAAACCAAAAACCTAAAACCTAAAACCTAAAACCAAAAACCAAAAACCTAAAACCTAAAACCTAAAACCAAAAACCAAAAACCTAAAACCTAAAACCTAAAACCTAAAACCTAAAACCTAAAACCTAAAACCTAAAACCTAAAACCTAAAACCTAAAACCTAAAACCTAAAACCTAAAACCTAAAACCTAAAACCTAAAACCTAAAACCTAAAACCTAAAACCTAAAACCTAAAACCTAAAACCTAAAACCTAAAACCTAAAACCTAAAACCTAAAACCAAAAACCAAAAACCAAAAACCTAAAACCTAAAACCTAAAACCAAAAACCAAAAACCAAAAACCTAAAACCTAAAACCTAAAACCAAAAACCAAAAACCAAAAACCTAAAACCTAAAACCTAAAACCAAAAACCAAAAACCAAAAACCTAAAACCTAAAACCTAAAACCTAAAACCTAAAACCTAAAACCTAAAACCTAAAACCTAAAACCTAAAACCTAAAACCTAAAACCTAAAACCTAAAACCTAAAACCTAAAACCTAAAACCTAAAACCTAAAACCTAAAACCTAAAACCTAAAACCTAAAACCTAAAACCTAAAACCTAAAACCTAAAACCTAAAACCTAAAACCTAAAACCTAAAACCTAAAACCTAAAACCTAAAACCTAAAACCTAAAACCTAAAACCTAAAACCTAAAACCTAAAACCTAAAACCTAAAACCTAAAACCTAAAACCTAAAACCTAAAACCTAAAACCTAAAACCTAAAACATAAAACCTAAAACCTAAAACCTAAAACCAAAAACCAAAAACCAAAAACCTAAAACCTAAAACCTAAAACCAAAAACCAAAAACCAAAAACCTAAAACCTAAAACCTAAAACCAAAAACCAAAAACCAAAAACCTAAAACCTAAAACCTAAAACCTAAAACCTAAAACCTAAAACCTAAAACCTAAAACCTAAAACCTAAAACCTAAAACCTAAAACCTAAAACCTAAAACCTAAAACCTAAAACCTAAAACCTAAAACCTAAAACCTAAAACCTAAAACCTAAAACCTAAAACCTAAAACCTAAAACCTAAAACCTAAAACCTAAAACCTAAAACCTAAAACCTAAAACCTAAAACCTAAAACCTAAAACCTAAAACCTAAAACCTAAAACCTAAAACCTAAAACCTAAAACCTAAAACCTAAAACCTAAAACCTAAAACCTAAAACCTAAAACCTAAAACCTAAAACCTAAAACCTAAAACCTAAAACCTAAAACCTAAAACCTAAAACCTAAAACCTAAAACCAAAAACCAAAAACCAAAAACCTAAAACCTAAAACCTAAAACCAAAAACCAAAAACCAAAAACCTAAAACCTAAAACCTAAAACCAAAAACCAAAAACCAAAAACCTAAAACCTAAAACCTAAAACCAAAAACCAAAAACCAAAAACCTAAAACCTAAAACCTAAAACCTAAAACCTAAAACCTAAAACCTAAAACCTAAAACCTAAAACCTAAAACCTAAAACCTAAAACCTAAAACCTAAAACCTAAAACCTAAAACCTAAAACCTAAAACCTAAAACCTAAAACCTAAAACCTAAAACCTAAAACCTAAAACCTAAAACCTAAAACCTAAAACCTAAAACCTAAAACCTAAAACCTAAAACCTAAAACATAAAACCTAAAACCTAAAACCTAAAACCTAAAACCTAAAACCTAAAACCTAAAACCTAAAACCTAAAACCTAAAACCTAAAACCTAAAACCTAAAACCTAAAACCAAAAACCAAAAACCAAAAACCTAAAACCTAAAACCTAAAACCAAAAACCAAAAACCAAAAACCTAAAACCTAAAACCTAAAACCAAAAACCAAAAACCAAAAACCTAAAACCTAAAACCTAAAACCAAAAACCAAAAACCAAAAACCTAAAACCTAAAACCTAAAACCTAAAACCTAAAACCTAAAACCTAAAACCTAAAACCTAAAACCTAAAACCTAAAACCTAAAACCTAAAACCTAAAACCTAAAACCTAAAACCTAAAACCTAAAACCTAAAACCTAAAACCTAAAACCTAAAACCTAAAACCTAAAACCTAAAACCTAAAACCTAAAACCTAAAACCTAAAACCTAAAACCTAAAACCTAAAACCTAAAACCTAAAACCTAAAACCTAAAACCTAAAACCTAAAACCTAAAACCTAAAACCTAAAACCTAAAACCTAAAACCTAAAACCAAAAACCAAAAACCAAAAACCTAAAACCTAAAACCTAAAACCAAAAACCAAAAACCTAAAACCTAAAACCTAAAACCAAAAACCAAAAACCTAAAACCTAAAACCTAAAACCAAAAACCAAAAACCTAAAACCTAAAACCTAAAACCAAAAACCAAAAACCTAAAACCTAAAACCTAAAACCAAAAACCAAAAACCTAAAACCTAAAACCTAAAACCTAAAACCTAAAACCTAAAACCTAAAACCTAAAACCTAAAACCTAAAACCTAAAACCTAAAACCTAAAACCTAAAACCTAAAACCTAAAACCTAAAACCTAAAACCTAAAACCTAAAACCTAAAACCTAAAACCTAAAACCTAAAACCTAAAACCTAAAACCTAAAACCTAAAACCTAAAACCTAAAACCTAAAACATAAAACCTAAAACCTAAAACCTAAAACCTAAAACCTAAAACCTAAAACCTAAAACCTAAAACCTAAAACCTAAAACCTAAAACCAAAAACCAAAAACCAAAAACCTAAAACCTAAAACCTAAAACCAAAAACCAAAAACCTAAAACCTAAAACCTAAAACCAAAAACCAAAAACCTAAAACCTAAAACCTAAAACCAAAAACCAAAAACCTAAAACCTAAAACCTAAAACCTAAAACCTAAAACCTAAAACCTAAAACCTAAAACCTAAAACCTAAAACCTAAAACCTAAAACCTAAAACCTAAAACCTAAAACCTAAAACCTAAAACCTAAAACCTAAAACCTAAAACCTAAAACCTAAAACCTAAAACCTAAAACCTAAAACCTAAAACCTAAAACCTAAAACCTAAAACCTAAAACCTAAAACCTAAAACCTAAAACCTAAAACCTAAAACCTAAAACCTAAAACCTAAAACCTAAAACCTAAAACCTAAAACCTAAAACCTAAAACCTAAAACCTAAAACCTAAAACCTAAAACCTAAAACCTAAAACCTAAAACCTAAAACCTAAAACCTAAAACCAAAAACCAAAAACCTAAAACCTAAAACCTAAAACCAAAAACCAAAAACCTAAAACCTAAAACCTAAAACCAAAAACCAAAAACCTAAAACCTAAAACCTAAAACCAAAAACCAAAAACCTAAAACCTAAAACCTAAAACCAAAAACCAAAAACCTAAAACCTAAAACCTAAAACCTAAAACCTAAAACCTAAAACCTAAAACCTAAAACCTAAAACCTAAAACCTAAAACCTAAAACCTAAAACCTAAAACCTAAAACCTAAAACCTAAAACCTAAAACCTAAAACCTAAAACCTAAAACCTAAAACCTAAAACCTAAAACCTAAAACCTAAAACCTAAAACCTAAAACCTAAAACCTAAAACCTAAAACATAAAACCTAAAACCTAAAACCTAAAACCTAAAACCTAAAACCTAAAACCAAAAACCAAAAACCAAAAACCTAAAACCTAAAACCTAAAACCAAAAACCAAAAACCTAAAACCTAAAACCTAAAACCAAAAACCAAAAACCTAAAACCTAAAACCTAAAACCAAAAACCAAAAACCTAAAACCTAAAACCTAAAACCAAAAACCAAAAACCTAAAACCTAAAACCTAAAACCAAAAACCAAAAACCTAAAACCTAAAACCTAAAACCAAAAACCAAAAACCTAAAACCTAAAACCTAAAACCTAAAACCTAAAACCTAAAACCTAAAACCTAAAACCTAAAACCTAAAACCTAAAACCTAAAACCTAAAACCTAAAACCTAAAACCTAAAACCTAAAACCTAAAACCTAAAACCTAAAACCTAAAACCTAAAACCTAAAACCTAAAACCTAAAACCTAAAACCTAAAACCTAAAACCTAAAACCTAAAACCTAAAACCAAAAACCAAAAACCAAAAACCTAAAACCTAAAACCTAAAACCAAAAACCAAAAACCAAAAACCTAAAACCTAAAACCTAAAACCAAAAACCAAAAACCTAAAACCTAAAACCTAAAACCAAAAACCAAAAACCTAAAACCTAAAACCTAAAACCAAAAACCAAAAACCTAAAACCTAAAACCTAAAACCAAAAACCAAAAACCTAAAACCTAAAACCTAAAACCTAAAACCTAAAACCTAAAACCTAAAACCTAAAACCTAAAACCTAAAACCTAAAACCTAAAACCTAAAACCTAAAACCTAAAACCTAAAACCTAAAACCTAAAACCTAAAACCTAAAACCTAAAACCTAAAACCTAAAACCTAAAACCTAAAACCTAAAACCTAAAACCTAAAACCTAAAACCTAAAACCTAAAACCTAAAACCTAAAACCTAAAACCTAAAACCTAAAACCTAAAACCTAAAACCAAAAACCAAAAACCAAAAACCTAAAACCTAAAACCTAAAACCAAAAACCAAAAACCAAAAACCTAAAACCTAAAACCTAAAACCAAAAACCAAAAACCAAAAACCTAAAACCTAAAACCTAAAACCAAAAACCAAAAACCAAAAACCTAAAACCTAAAACCTAAAACCAAAAACCAAAAACCAAAAACCTAAAACCTAAAACCTAAAACCTAAAACCTAAAACCTAAAACCTAAAACCTAAAACCTAAAACCTAAAACCTAAAACCTAAAACCTAAAACCTAAAACCTAAAACCTAAAACCTAAAACCTAAAACCTAAAACCTAAAACCTAAAACCTAAAACCTAAAACCTAAAACCTAAAACCTAAAACCTAAAACCTAAAACCTAAAACCTAAAACCTAAAACCTAAAACCTAAAACATAAAACCTAAAACCTAAAACCTAAAACCTAAAACCTAAAACCTAAAACCTAAAACCTAAAACCTAAAACCTAAAACCAAAAACCAAAAACCAAAAACCTAAAACCTAAAACCTAAAACCAAAAACCAAAAACCAAAAACCTAAAACCTAAAACCTAAAACCAAAAACCAAAAACCTAAAACCTAAAACCTAAAACCAAAAACCAAAAACCTAAAACCTAAAACCTAAAACCTAAAACCTAAAACCTAAAACCTAAAACCTAAAACCTAAAACCTAAAACCTAAAACCTAAAACCTAAAACCTAAAACCTAAAACCTAAAACCTAAAACCTAAAACCTAAAACCTAAAACCTAAAACCTAAAACCTAAAACCTAAAACCTAAAACCTAAAACCTAAAACCTAAAACCTAAAACCTAAAACCTAAAACCTAAAACCTAAAACCTAAAACCTAAAACCTAAAACCTAAAACCTAAAACCTAAAACCTAAAACCTAAAACCTAAAACCTAAAACCTAAAACCTAAAACCTAAAACCTAAAACCTAAAACCAAAAACCAAAAACCAAAAACCTAAAACCTAAAACCTAAAACCAAAAACCAAAAACCTAAAACCTAAAACCTAAAACCAAAAACCAAAAACCTAAAACCTAAAACCTAAAACCAAAAACCAAAAACCTAAAACCTAAAACCTAAAACCAAAAACCAAAAACCTAAAACCTAAAACCTAAAACCTAAAACCTAAAACCTAAAACCTAAAACCTAAAACCTAAAACCTAAAACCTAAAACCTAAAACCTAAAACCTAAAACCTAAAACCTAAAACCTAAAACCTAAAACCTAAAACCTAAAACCTAAAACCTAAAACCTAAAACCTAAAACCTAAAACCTAAAACCTAAAACCTAAAACCTAAAACCTAAAACCTAAAACCTAAAACCTAAAACCTAAAACATAAAACCTAAAACCTAAAACCTAAAACCTAAAACCTAAAACCTAAAACCTAAAACCTAAAACCTAAAACCTAAAACCTAAAACCTAAAACCTAAAACCAAAAACCAAAAACCTAAAACCTAAAACCTAAAACCAAAAACCAAAAACCTAAAACCTAAAACCTAAAACCAAAAACCAAAAACCTAAAACCTAAAACCTAAAACCAAAAACCAAAAACCTAAAACCTAAAACCTAAAACCAAAAACCAAAAACCTAAAACCTAAAACCTAAAACCTAAAACCTAAAACCTAAAACCTAAAACCTAAAACCTAAAACCTAAAACCTAAAACCTAAAACCTAAAACCTAAAACCTAAAACCTAAAACCTAAAACCTAAAACCTAAAACCTAAAACCTAAAACCTAAAACCTAAAACCTAAAACCTAAAACCTAAAACCTAAAACCTAAAACCTAAAACCTAAAACCTAAAACCTAAAACCTAAAACCTAAAACCTAAAACCTAAAACCTAAAACCTAAAACCTAAAACCTAAAACCTAAAACCTAAAACCTAAAACCAAAAACCAAAAACCAAAAACCTAAAACCTAAAACCTAAAACCAAAAACCAAAAACCTAAAACCTAAAACCTAAAACCAAAAACCAAAAACCTAAAACCTAAAACCTAAAACCAAAAACCAAAAACCTAAAACCTAAAACCTAAAACCAAAAACCAAAAACCTAAAACCTAAAACCTAAAACCAAAAACCAAAAACCTAAAACCTAAAACCTAAAACCTAAAACCTAAAACCTAAAACCTAAAACCTAAAACCTAAAACCTAAAACCTAAAACCTAAAACCTAAAACCTAAAACCTAAAACCTAAAACCTAAAACCTAAAACCTAAAACCTAAAACCTAAAACCTAAAACCTAAAACCTAAAACCTAAAACCTAAAACCTAAAACCTAAAACCTAAAACCTAAAACCTAAAACCTAAAACCAAAAACCAAAAACCAAAAACCTAAAACCTAAAACCTAAAACCAAAAACCAAAAACCAAAAACCTAAAACCTAAAACCTAAAACCAAAAACCAAAAACCTAAAACCTAAAACCTAAAACCAAAAACCAAAAACCTAAAACCTAAAACCTAAAACCAAAAACCAAAAACCTAAAACCTAAAACCTAAAACCAAAAACCAAAAACCTAAAACCTAAAACCTAAAACCTAAAACCTAAAACCTAAAACCTAAAACCTAAAACCTAAAACCTAAAACCTAAAACCTAAAACCTAAAACCTAAAACCTAAAACCTAAAACCTAAAACCTAAAACCTAAAACCTAAAACCTAAAACCTAAAACCTAAAACCTAAAACCTAAAACCTAAAATCCCTAGATCACCCTGTGTAACACCCCGTTTTTCAAAGCGAGGGTATATTTTTTTTCAAAAGTAATTAAAAACAAACAA
>NC_021162.2:28318605-28335570 GCF_000331145.2 Cicer arietinum | reverse complement strand
GGGTTTAGGGTTTAGGGTTTAGGGTTTAGGGTTTAGGGTATAGGGTATAGGGTATAGGGTATAAGGTTTAGGGTTTAAGGTTTAGGGTTTAGGGTTCAGGGTTTAGGGTTTAGGGTTTTGGGTTTAGGGTTTAGGGTTAAGGGTCTAGGTCATATCTAGTCCATTTTGTTTCTGAATCAATGTAGTTCGTCGAATAAGTGCATAAGTTTTACTAGATTTTGATTTTAGGTCATTTTTGTTGTTGTTGTTAAGTTTCTTTCTGTCAATTTTTGTTGTTGTTGTCCATTTTAGTTGTTAATCAATGTAGTTCAACCTATTAGTGCAAAAGTGTCACTTGATTTAGATTTTAGGACGTTTTGGTTTTTTATATGTTTCTTTTTTTTTTTTTTTTCGTTTTAGTTATTATTCATTTTAGGGTTTGGGATTTAGGGTTTAAGATTAAGGATTAAGGGTCTAGGGTTTAGGTCTATTCTAGTTCATTTTGGTTCTTAATAAATGTAGTTTGTCGAATAAGTGCATAAGTCTCATTGAATTTTGATTTTAGGTTATTTTGGTTTTTGATATGTTTCTTTTTGTCAATTTTAGTTCTTATTTATTGTAGTTCGTCCAATAAGTTGAAAAGTCTCAATGCATTAATATTCTAGGTCATGTTCGTCTTTCCTAGGTTAAGGGATTATGGTTTAGTGTTTATGGTTTAAGGTTTAGGGTTCACGATTAAGGATCTAGGTCTATTATAGACCATTTTTCTTCTTAATCAATGTAGTTTGTCGAATTAGTGCATCAATCTAACAGGTTTTTGATTTTGGTTATTTTGGTTTTTGATATGTTTCTTTTGGTACAATTTATTTCTTATTCATTGTAGTTCGTCCAATAAGTACAAAAGTCAAAATGCATTAATATTTTAGTTCATTTTGGCCTTTTTTAGGTATAGGGATTAGAGTCTAGGTTTTAGGATTTAGGTCTTCAGTGTTTGGTTTTAGGATTTTGGTTTTTGGATTTTGGTTTTTGGTTTTAGGGTTTAGGGTATAGGGTTCAGGGTTTAGGTTTTATGGTTTATGGTTTAATGTTTATGGTTTCACTACGCCAAAAATGACATTTAACAGCACCCCTTTTACAGCGCTTGCTAAACACACGCGCTGTTGTAAATATTTTTTAAAAATAACGGAACCTTTTACAGCGCGTTTTTGACAAGCGCTGTAAAAAGAGCGTTGTTGTATGGTCATATGACGTTTGCGCATAATGTTATAAGGCTTTTACAGCGCTTTCCAAAAAAGCGCTGTAACATGAAGCGCTTTCGCGTATTATTTTACAGCGCTTTTTACACAAGCCTTGTAAAATACATGCCCTTTAAAATAATTGAACCACCTATTACAGCGCTTTTTTGAAAAGCGCTGTAAAATGCATGCGCTTTTATTGAATTTAACTACATATTACAGCGCTTTTAGTACAAGCGCTGTAAAATACATCTTTCACATAATTATATACGTTGGGAACCCTCATATCCTCTACATCCTTCATCACCTCTACTCTGGGAACCCTCATATCCTCTACGTACTGTGCGGCCATCTACGTTGTCTCAGGTATTTTTAATTTTTTTTTTATCAAATTAAAAATTCATACCACATAATCTGTTCTGTTTTGAAATTGTTATATACCACATGATAGTCATATTCTAATGGAGCATTTGCTACCAATAGGTATACGTTCCATTTTACCTGAAAAAGTTCGACTAGCCTTAACTAGATTATGTTTCTTCTTCAGGGAAATTTGTAGTATAGTGATCGACCCTCAGAAATTACCGACATTGCAGAGGGAAATTGTTGTTACTTTGTGTGAGCTTGAAATGTATTTCCCACCATCATTTTTTGATATAATGGTTCACCTTATTGTTCATCTGGTTAAGGAGACACAACTTTGTGGGCCAACTTATATGAGATGGATGTATCCGATGGAACGATATATGAAAATATTAAAAGGGTACGTAAAAAGAAGAAGTTGACCAGAAGGTTGTATTGCAGAACGATACATTGTTGACGAGGCTGCTGAATTTTGTATTGAATATCTGTCCAATGTTGAATCCATAGGGCTTCCCATGTCTCGTCATTCGGGAAGAATATCAGGAGAAGGGATAATTGGAAGGAGACTATTGACTATATCAAGGACAGAATGGGAGCAGACACAATTGTATGTTCTGCACAATGATGATGAGGTTCAACCGTATGGTACAATACACATTGATCAGTTATCTCGTTTGAACATGAATAGGAATCAAAATTGGATAACTCGAGAGCACAATCGAAGTTTTGTAACATGGTTAAAAAATCACATAATGTCAAAATTTGATATAGACCCCGGATCAATTTCAAATAGATTGAGGTGGCTAGCAAATGGTCCGAGCTTACATGTCTTTTCTTACACTGGTTATGTTATTAACGGCTACACATTTTATACCAAAGAACAAGATGATCAGACCACTATGCAAAATAGTGGAGTCACTCTCGTAGCTGAAGCGATGCATGTCTCAAGTGCAAAAGACAAAAACCCAATATATGCAAATCTATCATATTTTGGGGTTATCGAGCGCATATGGGAGTTAGACTACACTTCGTTTCGTGTTCCTATATTTGGTTGCAAGTGGGTCGATAATAATAATGGCGTAGTGGAGTCACACTCGTAGCTGAAGCGATGCATGTCTCAAGTGCAAAAGACAAAAACCCAATATATGCAAATCTATCATATTTTGGGGTTATCGAGCGCATATGGGAGTTAGACTACACAATGTTTCGTGTTCCCATATTTGGTTGCAAGTGGGTCGATAATAATAATGGCGTTCGGATTGATGAGTCAGGATTCTTGCTTGTCGATTTTAATAGGGTGGGATACAAAGAAGCGCTTATTTGAAGAAGCGCTGTAAAAAGCTTTAAAAATAATATTCATCAGACACCTAACATGACTATCTTTAACAGGATTTTCTTCAAACACCTTGTACGCATCATGAGAATCCCCAAAAACACATTGTTAACAAAAACATCAGACTCAAACCAATTTTTCGCAACATGGCAATGAACCTGAATACCAAGTTTCGATTTAAGAAGGAAAGCCCAAAAAGGGTGGAGATTGAATTGTGAAAGAGTAAGCTTTGATGTTTGTGAAGAAGATGCATAAAAGGAGAAGAGTTTGGTGAAGAGGAAGAGATTGGATAAGATCAGTTACTACTATGTGCGTTTTGCATGTTGAGCTTGTTTAAAAAATAACATAACAAAACACAAAAACAATAAGGCCTTTTACAACGCTCATTTAAAAAAGCACTGTAAAAGGCTTTAAAAAAACATTCATATAACATAATAAAACAAGGAGGTCTATTACAGTGCTTGTCCAAATAAGCGCTGTAAAATATTGTTTTAAAAATAAAATAACGAGACCTTTTACAGCGCTTATTTGAACAAGCGCTGTAAAAGGGTTTTATATATAACATAATAAAACAATGAGGTCTTTTATAGCGTTTATTGGGAAAAGCGCTGTAAAAGAGCCTTTAAAAAAATTAAATAAGGACACCTTTTAGAGCGCTTTTCAAACAAGCGCTCTAAAAGGCCTAAGCCTTTTAGAGCGCTTTTTAAACAAGCGCTGTAAAAGGGTTATAAAAAAGCGTCGTAAAAGGGTTTTATATATAACAGTAACCGCTTCAGTTTCCTTTTCATTATGTAAACTTCACTATCATCTCAACCTTCATCGCTTTTCTCTTCTTTTGCAAACCCTATAATCCCGTCCATTACGAACTGTATTTCCACGATCATCTCCTTCATTTCGAACCTTATTTCCATCCAAGATCATCTCTCCCATTGCACACAATATATTTTCATTGAAATACGTAACCCTCATTACGTATTTCTTCAATACCGTATTTCTGTGAACCATATTTCTGTGAACTTTCTGGGTTCCCTCTTTTCTTCAAATTTCATCTTTCTTCGAACCATTATTTAGGTATTGATGTTATTAATTTTTTGTAATCATTAAAATGCATGTTGAGCTTGTTGATGTTATACTAAACTGCATGTTGAACTTGTTGTAGTTAAATGGATACAAACAAAGATTTAGAATGTCAAAATGAAGAAGTTGACACCTCTAAGACTTATGAAAATGAAGTCAAATGTGGTGCAACTATCATGCAAAAAGTCATTAAAGCAAGGAGTAATGGCATTAAATTTGAGGTATACTATACTCTGTTTGCTGTGTGTTTCTCATCTTTTTTTAATAGCATGTACTTACTATATGAGTTTATTAGGTTGGCTGGAATGAGAGTGGTTAGCCAATTGACCCCAACAGCTCTATGTTTGTAAGCTATATTGGGGTTGTTGTTCGTCAAAAAATCCCAATTACAATTGGAGAGATAAGGCATTGAAGGAAGCCAAAGATATTATATGGAATGACATTCAAGTAAATTTTTTGATCCACTCTTTTGTCATTTATAATTTTTTTCGTTGAAATACTTTACTTATAATTTTTTTCATTGCAGACGACTTTTGTTCTTGATGAGGGACGAAAGTCTTGTGTTTTGAAAGTTGCTGGGAAGATCCATCGTAGATTTAGATCCCATCTCTCAAATTTCTATCTAAAAGATAGAGAAGGAAACACAAGTGCTGAACCTCCAAAAATATATCAACATTATATATCAAAGGATGAATGGAGAGCATTTGTTTCCAAACGTTCTGACCTCGCGTTTGTCGTAAGTGATTAATTTATTAGCATTTGTGTTTTATTATTCATTTTCGTAGCGTATTTTAAATTTTTACACAATTGCTATTTTTTTTTATATAGAATATTAGTAAGGCAAATCGCGAACGGCAAGCAATCCAAAAACACCCATACAAGAAATCACGTATGGGATATGCACGCCTTGATCAACAACTTGTAAGTAATTAAACATTTCTTTTATATAATGAAGTAATTTGTATTATAAACTATAGCGTGTAACTAATTTGTATTATTTTGTTTATGATTTTAACGAATAGAGAAAAGACACCCAAGCCGATCAACCCTTGGGTCGTCATATCTTATGGAAGGAAGCGCGTGTTAACAAAGACGAAGTGGTTGATAATGAAATAAACCACCCCTACAGCCAAAAAAAGGCAGCAAACCTCAAAAATTGGAGGTTAATAGGGCTGCCAAACTACAAAGGCTGGAGGGTAATAAAGCTGCCAAACTTGCAGCAACAAAAAATCTGGATCGGGGAAAATCGGTCGCTGCTGCTGCTGCTCCTAATAAAAGTCAGCCACGCCTTGGTAAATACGGGGCGTGTCTTGACATCCAAATAAAAAGGAACATGGGCAGCAGCAACGATTCGCCCATCGTACACATGAATAAAGACATATTTGGAGATGAGTATGTTGAATACCTCGAAAAGGAGCACATGTACGAACTTCTCGAACATAAGGAGCTGAGTGCTACTGTAATCAGCTTGTACATAAGGTAAAAAATACTTTTAATTGCATTTATTTGTAATTAATTAAATGTATTGGTAATTAATCTAGTTTAAAATTTTCATTGAAGGTTTTTGTACGAGAAGGTCGTGTGCACGAGGAAACTGTCAAATAAATACTCATTCTTGTCTCCACATAAGATGTCGATGTGGAAACTCGATCCAGACAATGTAAAAAAATACATTGTAGATATGTTTTTAGGAAATAAAGAAAGTGATAAATTGTTCTTGGCACCATATAATTCAGGGTACGTAATTTTATCTTTTTTAATTGATGAGAATTTAATTTATTAGTTGTGTATAAACAAAATTGCTTAACCAATTTTTTGTTGTTGTAGGGCACATTGGGTGCTATTTGCAATCAATGCGGTCTCTGAAGTTATATACTATTTGGATCCCGTGCATGGCAATTACAGCAATCACCCCGAAATAAAGACTATGCTCGACACGTAAGTAATATTCATTTATTTCTTACATATATATATAAATAATGTGTTTGTTCATGCTCTAATAATCACATTTATTCATTCGATAGTGCCTTAAAAGTTTATCGAGCTCAAAGAGGTGCTAAAGTGTCGAAGCAGAAGTCTAATAACATTACATGGATCTCAATAAAGTGCCCTCGTCAAACAAATAACATCGACTGTGGGTACTACGTATTGAGATTCATGAAGGAGATTGTTGAGAAGAATAAAACTATTATCCCAGAAACGGTACGGTATTTGCATTATATGATTTTCATATATAAATTATCTATATATTTGATACTAACTTAATATAATATGTTCCATTTTTATATTGCAGTACTTTGACAATTCTAGTCCATCATATTCTGAGGAAGATCTAATGGAATTAAAGGAAGACTGGTGTCAGTATGTGCTTGACATGCAAATTATTTGATTTTCTGGGAAATAGCTTGCTGCTGGGCAAGGGATCTGAATATTATATGGTAGCTAGTGCATATAATGTATATTCTGTTAGTTATTATATGTAAATGATCATAGGACACAATATATGAACATGCATATGGATCTGAATGTAGTTTAGGTTGTAAATTAGGTTATATATATATACGTATCTGAATGTAGGTAATTAGGTTGTAAATTAGGTTGTATATATGTATCTGAATGTAGTTACTTAGGTTGTAAATTACAGAGTTACAGAGTTACATATATGTTAATAAAGTTACAGAGTTCTGATTTCTGTTCTACTGATTGTGTGAACTGATTGTCTATAATATGTTATGTTCTACTGATTGTCTATAATATGTTCTGTTCTACTGATTGTCTATAATTGATTGTGAACTTATTTTGGATCAAAATAATTTTGGATAAAAAGATAAAAGACAGCGCTTTCTAAAACAAATGCCATAAAAAGCTAAAAAGCGCTTTTCATTTCAAATATTTAATTTACAGCGTTTAAAAAAAAACACATTTTACAGCGCTTTTTCGAGAAAGAGCTGTAAAATGTTGTTGTAAAGCGCTATGATGGTGTACATTTTACAGTGCTTTCTTAAAAAAGCGTTGTAAAATGTACACACAAATCGCTGTAAAATGCAGACCCATAATTCATAAAATGGGTGTACGTTTTACAGCGCTTTCTCGAAAAAGCGCTGTAAAATGCAGACCCATAATTTCATATTATGGGTCTGCATTTTACAGCACTTTCTCAAACAAGCGCTGTAAAATGCCCACCCATAATTTCATATATGGGTGTGCATATTACAGTGCTTTCTCAAAAAAGCGCTGTAAAATGCAGACCCATAATTTCATATAATGGGTGTGCATTTTACAGAGCTTTTGTTAAAAAGCGCTCTAAAAAGCAGACCCATAACTCATATAATGGGTATGCATTTTACAGCGCTTTTTTGAAAAAGCGCTGTAAAATGTGCATAACAAGCGCGAGTTATATTTACATGTTTTATAGCGCTTTTTTAAAAGCGCTGTTGTATCTTTTACAACGCTCGATTCCACAACGCTTTTGTTTTTGAAAAAGTGCTGTAAATGGATTAAAAAAAGCGCTGTAAAACGCAGTTTTTCGCGTAGTGTTTATGGTTTAGGCTTTACGATTTAGTGTTTTGCGTTTCGAGTTTATGGTTTAGGGTTAAGGGACTAGGTCATATCTAGTCCATTTTGTTTCTTAATCAATGTAATTTGCAAATAAGTGCATAAGTGTTACTAGATTTTGATTTTAGGTCATTTTTGTTTTTGTTATGTTTCTTTCTGTCAATTTTAGTTCTTATATATGTAGTTTGTCTGATAAGTACAAAAGTCTCAATAAATTAATATTTTAGGTTATTTTGGTCTTTACTAGGTTAAGGGATTAGGGTTTAGGTTTCATGGTTTAAGGGCCTAGGTCTATTCTAGTCCATTTTGGTTTTAACCAATGTATTTCATGATATAATTAAAAGCATAATTCTCAATGGATATAGATTTTAGGTCATTTTGTTGTTTAGTAGGTGGAATCTCGTCCATGTTGTTTCTAAAACAGTGTAGTTCGTCTAATAAGTGAAAAAGATTCAATATATTAAAATTTTAGGTCATTGTGGAATTGGTTATATTTTTGTTGTTGTCCATTTTAGTTGTTAATCAATGTAGTTCAACCTATTAGTGCAAAAGTGTCACTTGATTTAGATTTTAGGACGTTTTTGTTTTTGATATGTTTCTTTTTGTCCATTTTAGTTGTTAATCAATGTAGTTCAACCTATTAGTGCAAAAGTGTCACTTGATTTAGATTTTAGGACGTTTTTGTTTTTGATATGTTTCTTTTTTTCCGTTTTAGTTCTTATTCATTTTAGGGTTTATGGTTTGGGATTTGGGATTTAAGATTAAGAGTTAAGGGTCTAGGTCTATTATAGTTCATTTTGGTTCTTAATAAATGTCGTTCGTCGAATAAGTGCATAAGTCTCATTAGATTTAGATTTTAGGTTATTTTGGTTTTTGATATGTTTCTTTTTGTCCATTTTAGTTCTTATTCATTGTAGTTCGTCCAATAAGTTGAAAAGTCTCAATGCATTAATATTCTAGGTCATTTTCGTCTTTACTAGGTTAAGGGATTAGGGTTTAGTGTTTATGGTTTAAGGTTTAGGGTTAACGATTAATGATCTAGGTCTATTATAGACCATTTCTCTTCTTAATCAATGTAGTTCGTCGAATTAGTGCATCAATCTAAATGGTTTTTGATTTTGGTTACTTTGGTTTTTGATATGTTTCTTTTTGTACAATTTTTTTCTTATTCATTGTAGTTCGTCCAATAAGTACAAAAGTCAAAATGCATTAATATTTTAGGTCATTTTGGTCTTTTTTAGGTTTAGGGATTAGAGTTTAGGTTTTTGAATTTTCGTCTTTAGTGTTTGGATTTAGGATTTTGGTTTTTGGTTTTTGGTTTTAGGTTTTAGGGTTTAGGGTTTAGGGTATAGGGTATAGGGTATAGGGTATAGGGTATAGGGTATAGGGTATAGGGTATAGGGTATAGGGTATAGGGTATAGGGTATAGGGTATAGGGTATAGGGTATAGGGTATAGGGTATAGGGTATAGGGTATAGGGTATAGGGTATAGGGTATAGGGTATAGGGTATAGGGTATAGGGTATAGGGTATAGGGTATAGGGTATAGGGTATAGGGTATAGGGTATAGGGTATAGGGTATAGGGTATAGGGTATAGGGTATAGGGTATAGGGTATAGGGTATAGGGTATAGGGTATAGGGTATAGGGTATAGGGTATAGGGTATAGGGTATAGGGTATAGGGTATAGGGTATAGGGTATAGGGTATAGGGTATAGGGTATGTTTGGTTTTAGGATTTTGGTTTTTGGTTTTTGGTTTTAGGGTTTAGGGTTTAGGGTATAGGGTATAGGGTATAGGGTATAGGGTATAGGGTATAGGGTATAGGGTATAGGGTATAGGGTATAGGGTATAGGGTATAGGGTATAGGGTATAGGATTTGGGGTTTAGGGTTTAAGATTTCGGGTTTATGGTTTATGGTTTAGGCTTTAGAATTTAGTCTTTTGCGTTTCGGATTTAGTGTTTAGGGTTAAGGGTCTAGGCTTTAGTTCTTATTCATTTTAGGGTTTAGGGTTTTGGGATTTAGGATTTAAGATTAAGGGTTAAGGGTCTAGGTCTATTCTAGTTCATTTTGGTTCTTAATAAAATAAAGATTTTAGGTGATTTTGTTATTTACTATGTGTATTTTAGTCCACTTTGTTTCTAAAACAATGTAGTTCGTCTAAGAAGTGCAAAATACAAAATGGATTAATATTTTATGTCATTTTATTATTGTTATGTTTTTTTTATTTAATTATTTGTTAATCACTGTAGTTCAACCATTAAGTGCAAAAGTCTCAATTGATTAATATTTTAGATCATTAGTGGTCTTTACTAGGTTTAGGGTTTTATGTTTAGCGTTTTGGGTCTAGGGTTAAGAGTTTGAGGTTAAGGATTTGATGTTTAGGGTTTAGGGTTTAGGTTAAGGGTTAAGGGTCTAGGTCTATTCTTGTCCATTTTGGTTTTAATCATTGTATTTCATGAAATAAGTGCATAATTCTCAATGGATATAGATTTTAGGTCATTTTATTATTTACTAGGTGTATTCTAGTCCACTTTGATTGTAAAACAATGTAGTTTGTCTAATAAGTGTAAAAGACTCATTGGATTAAAATCTTAGGTCATTTTGGTATTTGTGATTTTTTTGGGGTCCATTTTAGTTGTTAATCAATGTAGTTAAACCTATAAGTGCAAAACTCTCACTTGATTTAGGTTTTAGGTCATTTTAGTTTTTGATATGTTTCTTTTTGTCTGTTTTAGTTCTTATTCATTTTAGGGTTTATGGTTTGGGGTATGCGATTTAGGGTTTAAGATTAAGTGTTAAGGGGTCTTTACTAGGTTTAGGGATTAGGCTTTAGGTTTTAGGTTTTATGGTTTAGGGTTTAGGGTTTAAGGTTAAGGGTTTATGGATTTGAGGTCATTTTGTTATTTACTAGGTTTATTCTAGTCTACTTTGTTTCTAAAACTATGTAATTCGTCTAATAAGTGCAAAAGACTCACTAGATAAAAATCATAGGTCATTTTGGTATTTGTGATTTTTTTTTGGGTCCATTTTCGTTGTTAATCAATGTAGTTAAACCTATAAGTGCGAAATTCTCACTTGATTTTGAATTTAGGACATTTTGGTTTTTTATATGTTTCTCTTTGTCCGTTTAAGCTTTTATTCATTTTAGGGTTTAGGGTTTCGGGTTTGGTACTTAGGGTTTAAAATTAAGTGTTAAGGGTCTACGTCTATTCTAGTCCATTTTGGTTCTTAATAAATGTAGTTCGTCGAATAAATGCAAAAGTCTCCCTAGTTTTAAATTTTAGGTCATTTTGGTTTTTGGTATGTTTCCTTTTGTCCATTTTAGTTCTTATTCATTGTAGTTCATCCATTAAGTTCAGAAGTCTCAATGCATTAATAATTTATGTCATTATGGTCTTTACTAGGTTAAGGGATTAGGGTTTAGGGTTGAGGTTTTATGGTTTAAAGTTAAAGGTTGAGGGTCTAGGTCTATTATAGTCCATTTTTCTTCTTAATGAATTTAGTTTATCGAATAAGTGCATAAATCTAACTTGATTTAGATTTTGGTTATTTTGGTTTTTGATATGTTTCTTTTTGTACATTTTAGTTCCAATTCATTGTAGTTCGTCCAATAAGTACAAAAGTTAAAATGGATTATATTTTAGGTTTTAGGTTTTAGGTATTAGGTTTAGGTTTTAGTGTTTTGGGTTTAGGGTTTACGTTTAAGGGTTAGGGGTCTAGGTCTATTCTAGTCCATTTTGGTTTTTACTCAATGTAGTTCGTCGAATAAGTGTCACTAGATTTTGATTTTAGGTCATTTTTGTTTTTGATATGTTTCTTTTTGTGCTTTTCAGTTCTTTTCTCATTGTAGTTCATCCATTAAGTGCCAAAGTCTCAATGCATTAATATAGTAGGTCATTTTTGTTGTTACGAGGTCTATTCTAGTCCATTTTGATTATTACTCATTGTAGTTGGTCAAATTAGTGTAAAAGGTTCAACAGATTAATATATTAGGTCATTTGTGGACTTTATAAGGTTTAGGGTTTTGGGGTTCTGGGTTTACGGTTTATTGTTTCGTGTTTATTTTTAGGGTTTAGGGTCTACGTCTATTCGAGTTGATTTTGGTTTTAATCAATGTATTTACTAGGTGTATTCTAGTCCAAATTGTTTCTAAAACAATGTAGTTCGTCAAATAAGTGCAAAAGACTTATTGTTAAAATCTTGGGTCCATTTTAGTTGTTAATTAATGTAGTACAACCTATAAGTGCAAAACTCTCACTTGATTTATAATTTAGGACATTTTGGTTTTGCATATGTTTCTTTTTGTCCGTTTTAGTCCTTATTCATTTTAGGGTTTAGGGTTTTGGGTTTGGAATTTAGTTTGTCCAATAAGTGCCAAATTCTCAACACATTAATATTTTAGGTCATTTTTTTCTTTACAAGGTTATTGGTTAGGGTTTACGGTTTAGGGTTTTAGGTTTTGGGTTTAAAATTAAGGGTTAAGGGTCTAGGTCGGTTCTAGTCCGTTTTGGTTCTTAATCAATGTAGTTCGTCGAATAAGAGCATAAGTCTCACGTGATTTAGATTTTAGGTCATTTTGGTTCTTGATATGTTTATTTTTGTCCATCTTGGATCTTATTCATTGTAGTTCGTCCAATAAGTTAATTTTTGATATGTTTATTTTTGTCTATTTTGGTCATTTATTCGATTATAGAACATTTTATCTTCTTAATCAATGTAGTTCATCGAATACGTGCATAAATCTAACTAGATTTAGATTTTGGTTATTTTGGTTTTTGATATGTTTCTTTTTGTACATTTTAGTTCTTATTCATTGCAGTTCGTCAAATAAGTACAAAAATAAAAATGCAAAAATATTTTAGGTCATTTTGGTTTTTACTAGGTTTAGGGATTAGGATTTAGGTTTTAGGTTTTAGGTTTTAGGTTTTAGGTTTTAGGTTTTAGGTTTTAGGTTTTAGGTTTTAGGCTTCTATTCCACTTTGTTTCTAAAACAATGTAGTTCGTCTAAGAAGTGCCAAATAGTCAATTGATTAATATTTTAGGTCTTTACTAGGTTTAGGATTTTAGTGTTTAGCATTTTGGGTTTAGGGTTAAGGGTTTGAGGTTATGGGTTTGAAGTTTAGGGTTTCGAGTTTAGGTTAATGGTTAATTGTCTAGGGTTTTTGGTTTAGGGTTAATTGTCTAGTTGTTAATGAATGTAGTTAAACCTATAAGTGCAAAACTCTCACTTGATTTAGATTTTAGGACATTTTGGTTTTTGATATGGTTCTTTTTGTCTGTTTTAGTTCTTATTCATTTTAGGCTTTATGGTTTGGGGTATGGGATTTAGGGTTTAAGATTAAGGGTTAAAGGTCTAGGTCATATCTAGTCGATTTTGTTACTTAATCAATGTAGTTCATCGAATAAGTGCATAAGTGTTACTAGATTTTAATTTTTTGTCATTTTTGTTTTTGATATGTTATGTTTCTTTCTGACCATTTTAGTTCTTATTCATGTAGTTCGTCCAATAAGTGCAAAAGTCTCAATACATTAATATTTTAGGTAATTTTGGTCTTTACTAGGTTAAGGGATTAGGGTTTAGGGTTTAGGTTTTATGGTTTAAGGGTTAAGGGTCTAGATATATTATAGACCGTTTTTCTTCTTAATCAATGTAGTTCGTCGAATAAGTGTATAAATCTAACTAGATTTAGATTTTGGTTTTTGATTTGTTTCTTTTTGCACATATTAGTTCTTATTCATTGTAGTTCGTCCAATAATTATAAAAGTCAAAATGCATAAATATTTTAGGTCATTTTGGTCTTTACTAGGTTTAGGGATTAGGGTTTAGGTTTTTGGTTTTTGGTTTTTGGTTTTGGGTTTTAGGGTTCAGGGTTTAATGTTTAGGGTTTAGGGTTTAGGGGTTAAGGTTTAGGGTTTAAATATTGGGACATTTTGGTTTTTGATATATTTCTTTTCGTCTGTTTTAGTTCTTATTCATTTTAGGATTTAGGTTTTGGGGTATGAGGTTCAGGGTTTAAGATTAAGGGGTAAGGGTCTAGTTCTATTCTAGTCAATTTTGGTTCTTAGTAGATTAAGGATTAAGTGTCTAGGTCTATTCCAGCCCATTTTGGTCTATTCTAGTCCATTTTGGTTCTTAGATTTTAGGTTTTAGGTTTTAGGGTTTAGGGTTTAGGGTTTGGGGTTTAGGATTTACAATTTAGGGTTTAGGGTTTATTGGGTTGAGCGTTTAGTGTTTTGGGTTTAGGGTTTAAGGTTAAGGGTTAAGGGTTAAGGGTTAAGGGTTAAGGGTTAAGGGTTAAGGGTTAAGGGTTAAGGGTTAAGGGTTAAGGGTTAAGGGTTAAGGGTCTAGGTCTATTCTAGTCCATTTTGGTTCTAAATCAATGTATTTCATCGAATAAGTGCTTAAGTGTCACTAGATTTTGAATTTGTTTCATTTTTGTTTTTTATATGTTTCTCTTTGTCCATTTTACTATTTATTCATTGTAGTCCGTCCAATAAGTGCAAATGTCTCAATGCATCAATATTGTAGGTCATTTTTGTCGTGACGAGTACTATTCTAGTCCATATTGATTCTAACTCAATGAAGTTGGTCAAATAAGTGCAAAAGTGTCAAAAGATTAATATATTAAGTCATTTGTGGTATTTACTAGGTTTAGGGTTCTGGGGTTAGGGTTTGAGGTTTAGGGTTTATAGTTTCGTGTTTATGTTTAGGGTTAAGGATCTAGCTCTATTCTAGTCCTTTTTGGTTTTAATAAATGTATTTCACGAAATAAGTGAATAAATCTAAATGGATAAAGATTTTAGGTGATTTTGTTATTTACTATGTGTATTCTAGTCCACTTTGTTTCTAAAACATTGTAGTTCGTCTAAGAAGTGCAAAATACAAAATGGATTAATATTTTAGGTCATTTTATTATTTGTTATGTTTTTTTATCTAATTATTTGTTAATCAATGTAGTTCAACCATTAAGTGCAAAAGTCTCAATTGATTAATATTTTAGGTCATTAGTGGTCTTTACTAGGTTTAGGGTTTTATGTTTAGCGTTTTGGTTCTAGGGATAAAAGTTTGAGGTTAAGGGTTTAGGTTAAGGGTATAGGTCTATTCTTGTCCATTTTGGTTTTAATCATTGTATTTCATGAAATAAGTGCATAATTCTCAATGGATATAGATTTTAGGTCATTTTATTATTTACTAGGTGTATTCTAGTCCACTTTGATTGTAAAACAATGTAGTTTGTCTAATAAGTGTAAAAGACTCATTGGATTAAAATCTTAGGTCACTTTGGTATTTGTGATTTTTTTTGGGTCCATTTTTGTTGTTAATGAATGTAGTTAAACCTATAAGTGCAAAACTCTCACTTGATTTAGATTTTAGGACATTTTAGTTTTTGATATGTTTCTTTTTGTCTGTTTTAGTTCTTATTCATTTTAGGGTTTATGGTTTGGGGTATGGGATTTAGGGTTTAAGATTAAGGGTTAAGGGGTCTTTACTAGGTTTAGGGATTAGGCTTTAGGTTTTTGGTTTTATGGTTTAGGGTTTAAGGTTTAGTGTTTAAGGTTTAGGGTTTATGGATTTGAGGTCATTTTGTTTTTTACTAGGTTTATTCTAGTCTACTTTGTTTCTAAAACTATGTAGTTCGTCTAATAAGTGCAAAAGACTCACTAGATAAAAATCATAGGTCATTTTGGGTCCATTTTCGTTGTTAATCAATGTAGTTAAACCTATAAGTGGGAAATTCTCACTTGATTTAGAATTTAGGACATTTTGGTTTTTGATATGTTTCTCTTTGTCCGTTTAAGCTCTTATTCATTTTAGGGTTTAGGGTTTCGGGTTTGGTACTGAGGGTTTAAAATTAAGTGTGAAGGGTCTACGTCTATTCTAGTCCATTTTGGTTCTTAATAAATGTAGTTCGTCGAATAAATGCAAAAGTCTCCCTAGTTTTAGATTTTAGATCATTTTGGTTTTTGGTATGTTTCCTTTTGTCCATTTTAGTTCTTAATCATTGTAATTCATCCATTAAGTTCAAAAGTCTCAATGCATTTTGGTTTTTGGTATGTTTCCTGGTTCAGTTGTCAATAAGACAACCTACATCCAGTCCTGACAATCCAACTGGATTTCAGCTTTTTCTTCAATAGAAAGAATTGAGACTTGTTTACAGATTGTCCAGTTCCCTCGAAACCTATCTATATAACTCAATCTCTTTCCTATTGCTTAACCCCTTGATCCTTGCAGTCACTCGGCAGACTCACACAAGATCAAGTTCAGCTCCTTCTTGATGAGGCCTTTCACCCAAGAAGATCGCCACCAGTTTCTAGCTGGATTTTTCACATTCGTTTCTTTACAGAGTATTTGTTACAAACAAAATAAAAGAAGTAAAGAGTTTGTCTTCAATCTTGATCAATGTATCTCACAAGAATCTGGTTGTTCAATGAGTGTTTATGAGAACATTGTCTTTTTCTCTCAAGAATTCTTTTTCAGCTCTCTCAATGATTATGGATAATCTTTTGGTCTTGATTTGAAAAAGGCAATATCAAAATGTTTACAAAATGTTCTTAAGGGTTCTTCAGTGTTCTGAAGTATATTCAAGTGTTCAAAAATATTCTGATGATATTGTTGAGAGAATGATTGAAAACTGTTTATATAGTTTCTGAAAAACAACTAATAAATCGATTTACCAATCGATTCATTAAAGTGATAAAACAGGCCTAATCGATTTGCCAATCGATTATCGCGAGTCTTGTTTTTCTTGAATCTTGAAACTATACAAACCAATCGATTTCCCAATCGATTCTTTTAAAAACACTTTTCAGTAAATTATGTGCAGACTTATATGAATCGATTGCATAATCGATGTCAGGTGTTTTGTTCCAATAATAAAGTCACACCAATCGATTACTTAATCGATTTACTAAGTCACATAATCGATTCACAAATACACATAATCGATTTGGCCACAAACTGAGAGTTCACTGTGATTTCAAAATATTTGTTTCAATCGATTTGCCAATCGATTGTGTTTAAAACAGGAACTTAGCTAATTTCATGTTAATCGGAGTGCCAATCAATTTGGTAGTATTTTTCTGAAAAGTTCTTACCAGTTGTTTAGTTCAATCGATTTCCCAATCGATTGATACCAAACTTAACATGATTGAAATTCTCACAATAGATTGTCCAATCGATTGTGTTTGTCATAGGTCATGTTACTTTTGAAATTTTATTTAAGCAATCGATTAGCCTAGTAAATGGATTGTCCCTGTGACTTCCCAATCGATTTCCCAATCGATTTGTTTCAATCAGTTTTTACTTTGTAATGTGCACAATCGATTTGCCAATCGATTAGCATGCAAATCAGGTTGCCACTGACTTGCACAATTTTTATTTCTGATTGGGCCAGTCGATTGCCTAATCGATTGTGTAACCA
>NC_021162.2:28316052-28318095 GCF_000331145.2 Cicer arietinum | reverse complement strand
GTTCCAAGCAATTTGTTTCAAGTGTGTAGGGTTGAGTTGTTGTTCCTGAAATCTTGCTCAGTTAAAATGTTAGATTTATCATATGATGTATGAACATTGTATGTTTGTTAATTATGTCAAAATTAGGATTAAGAGGACTAAAGTCCAACAATCTCCCCCTTTTTGCATAAGTGAGAAGCATACAATTTTAACTTGAGTTTGAGCATTTCAAGACATAATATTAACAATAGATATATTTTCATAGCATCATATGTACCATTATCAGATCATAAAATCAGAGCATCAGATTAGAGCATAACAGTACACATGCTATTTAACAATATCAGAGCATTCTAATAATTCATTATCAGTCATTCATCAGAGTTATCAAAATTATGCAGCAGTCATTAGCAAGTTAATAATTTCTCTCCCCCTTTGTCAGTTAAGGCAAAAAGGCAGAAAAAATTTCCTCCCCCTATGTTAGTAAACATAAGCACTGGGGTTGAAATTAGAAAACAGTGTATCAGAGCAATAAATGAGCATATTAAAAGATTATGGCAAATGATTTCAGAGAGTAATGGAATAAACGTTCTAGTGCATTATATATATATAGAAGAAATGAATACACCAAGTCATTACAACACAACACATATCCTAAACACCTAATCTCCTAAACTTGGCTGGTCCTCACTATTATCTAAGGGAGAGGCAGAGACCGCTGTATTACCCTCAGCAGGTGTCTCCTCAACGTGAGTTGCAGGATGATCTAGGGGAGTTGGGTTAGGTTCCTCTGTTGCTTGACGACCGATGTCTGCTATATCTTCAAATGACAGCTTTATGCCCAAATGCGCTTGAATTGCAGCCACATCCTGAACAACTGAATTCAGGGAAGTTTGAAGAGTGGTCAAGGCAGCTTCCATTTTTGCCGGTGACTCTAGCATTTTGGCATTGTGAGCCATCTGAGCTTCTATAAATTCCATTAATTTTGTGACAAACTCAGGAGGGGCTGTTTCAGTAGCTGGTTGAGGATGAGGTTGAGCTGGTTCAACATTCGGCTGAGGTCTTATCCAAATACCATGTAACCTTTTCAATTGCATCTGGTTTACAATTGATTCTCCAAAAATTAGAGTAGTCTATGAAGATTCTTCATTAACAAACGATACCTTGAAGTGTTTCAGAATCTTGGTAATCAGTTGAGGATAAGGCAGCACAAGCTTACTTTGTGAAGCCTCCAGCATGTGCCTTAGCACAATCCATGCCCAGCTCATCCTGAGCTCCTTGGACAATCCCCATAGCAGTAGTATATCCAACTTCTGGACTACTGCATGGTTACTGAATCGTGGCACAAGCATCCGGGTCAGCGTATACATCAGCATTCGATGTTGGACCTTCATTTGACCGATAGGCAGTGAAATGGTTTCAACAAAACCATCAGAGAGAAATGGAATAAACGTTCTAATGCATTATGTATATAGATGAAATGAATACATCTAGTCATTACAAAACAACACAGATCCTAAACTCCTAATCTCCTAAACTAGGCTGGTCCTCACTATTATCTACGGGAGAGGCAGAGACCGCTGTATAACCCTCAGCAGGTGTCTCCTCAACGTGAGTCGCAGGGTGATCTAGGGAAGTTGGGTTAGGTTCCTCTGTTGCTTGACGACCGATGTCTGTGATATCTTCAAATGACAGCTTGATGCCCAAATGTGCTTGAATAGCATCAACATCCTGAACAACAGAATTCAGGGATGCCTGGAGATTCCTCAAATTTGCTTCCATTCTGGACTGTGACTCTAGCATCTTGGCATTGTGTGCCATTTGAGCTTTTATAAATTCCATTAACTTGGCGACAAACTCAGGAGGGGCTGTTTCAGTAGCTGGTTGAGGTTGAGGTTGAGGTTGTGCTGGTTCAACATTAGGTTGAGGTCTTATCCAAATACCATGTAACCTTTTCAATTGCATCTGGTTTACAATTGATTCTCCAAAAATTAGAGTGGTCTTTGCAGATTCTTCATTAACAAACGATACCTTGAAGTGTTTCAGAATCTTGGTAATCAGTTG
>NC_021162.2:28315531-28315855 GCF_000331145.2 Cicer arietinum | reverse complement strand
GCAATGAAATGGTTTCAACAAAACCATCAATCATCAGGTCCTTAACAGTTGTATGCCTGTCAACCGATTCTTCCCATCCTTCGTCAGCCGTATCAGCTTCAGAACTGCCGTCTATAGATTTTCCGTGAAATGGCAATCCTGATAAAGTAGAAAAATCTTCCAAGGACATAGAAATCCTTTTCCCTTTAACCTGAGCCTTGAAACCTTCTTCAGTCAGCTTGAACGTTGAGTAAAATTCCCTTATCAGTCTTGGATAACTATCAAGAGTAGAAGAGAGAAAGCTCTCAAGACCGTGAAATCTCATATGGTTCTGAAAAGTAAAAC
>NC_021162.2:28314371-28315020 GCF_000331145.2 Cicer arietinum | reverse complement strand
TGCAATATATTAAGCTTCAACAGTTGATAAAGCAATGCTTGTCTGTTTCTTACTAAACCATGACACAAGAGAGTTTCCAAGTAAATGACAAGTTCCTGAGGTACTTTTCCTGTCGAGTTTACATCCGGCAAAGTCTGAATCTGAGTAACCAACTAAGGTACAGGTTGATCCCTTCGGATACCACAATCCAAGACTCTTAGTTCCTACCAAGTATCTGAAAATTCTCTTAACTGCACTGATGTCAGGCCTGCTTGCTGTAAGATAGAGCAATGATCCTATCATACCCCGAAACCTAGTAACATCTACAAGTTTACCTTTCTCATCTCTGTCTAAGTAATTTCCTTGACTCATGGGAGTATCAATGGACTTAAGGTTTTCAAAACAAAATTTCTTTATCAAATCATTACAGTATTTAGATTGAACAAATTGTTGATTATTATGACCTCGAAATAATCAGAATATATCAGTCTTTAACAAATTAAAGCAATATAGAAAATCGAAGTTTATTCAATGATTGTTTATGAGAACATTGTCTTTTCTCTCAAGAATACTTTTTTAGCTCTCTCAATGATTATGGCTAATCTTTTTGGCTTTAATCTGAAAAAGCAATATTAGAATGTTAACAATATGTTCTTAAGAGTTCTTCAGT
>NC_021162.2:28308369-28314090 GCF_000331145.2 Cicer arietinum | reverse complement strand
CAATAAAAATCACACCAATCGATTACTTAATCGATTTACTAAGTCTCATAATCGATTTACAAATACGCAGAATCGATTTGGCCACAAACTGAAAGTTCACTGTGATTTCAAAAAGTTTCTTTCAATCGATTTGTCAATCGATTGTGTTTAAGACAGTGACTTAGCTATTTTCATGTTAATCGAAGTGCAAATCATTTTGGTAGTATTTGCCTGAAAAGTTCTTACCAAATGTTTAGTTCAATCGATTTCCCAATTGATTGAAACCAAAACTTAACATGATTGAAATTCTCATAATAGATTGTCCAATCGATTGTGTTTGTCACAGGTCATGTTACTTTTGAAATTTTATTTAAGCAATCGATTTGCCAATCGATTAGCCTAGTAACTGGATTGTCCCTGTGACTTGCCCAATCGATTTCCCAATCGATTTGTTTCAATCAGTTTTTACTTTGTCATGTGCACAGTCGATTTGCCAATCGATTAGCCTATAAATCAGGTTGCCACTGACTTGCACACTTTTCATTTCTAATTGTTCCATTCGATTGCCTCAAAACTTAACATGATTGAAATTCTCATAATAGATTGTCCAATCGATTGTGTTTGTCACAGGTCATATTACTTTGCAAATATTATCTAATCAATCGATTTGCCAATCGATTAGCCTAGAAAATGAATTGTCACTGTGAGTTTCCCAATCGATTTCCCAATCGATTTGGTTCAATCAGTTTTACTTTGTGATGTGCACAATCGATTTGCCAATCGATTAGCCTGTAAAACAGGTTGCCACTGACTTGTGCAGTTTTTATTTCTAATTGTGCCAGTCGATATCCTAATCGATTATACAACCACAAACAGTTAGATTTCTTACAACCCTTTTTATGAAATCGATTTCCCAATCGATTTACGCAGTGAATATGTTGATTTCTTGAGTTCCAAGCAATTTGTCTCAAGTGTGTAGGGTTGAGTTGTTGTTCCTGAAATCTTGCTCAGTTAAAATGTTAGATTTATCATATGATGTATGAACATTGTATGTTTGTTAATTATGTCAAAATTAGGATTAAGAGGACTAAAGTCCAACAATCTCCCCCTTTTTTCATAAGTGACAATCATACAATTTTAACTTGAGTTGAGCATTTCAAGACATAATATTAACAACATTTCATAGCATCATATGTACCATTATCAGAGCATAAAATCAGAAAATCAGATCAGAGCATCCTAGCATAACAGTACACATGCTATTTATCAAAAATCAGAGCATTTTAATACTTCATATTTTAATAATTCATTATCAATCATCAGAGTGTCAAAATTATGCAGCAAGTCATAAGCAAGTTATAATTTTTCTCCCCCTTTGTCAGTTAAGGCAAAAAGGCAGAAAAAAAATTTCCTCCCCCTATGTTGATAAACATAAGCACTGGGGGTTGAAATAATAAAACATTGTATCAGAGCAATGAATGAGCATATTAAAGAGATTTATGACAAATGAATTCAGAGAGAAATGGAATAAACGTTCTAATGCATTATGTATATAGATGAAATGAATACATCAAGTTATTACAAAACAACATAGATCCTAAACTCCTAATCTCCTAAACTAGGCTGGTCCTCACTATTATCTACAGGAGAGGCAGAGACCGTTGTATTATCCTCAGCAGGTGTCTCCTCAACGTGAGTCGCAGGGTGTAAGACCCATAATTTTAAAGTACCAATTATGTATTTTTGGTGTATTTTGGATTTTGGCTCGGAGGCTTTTAAGCCAAAGTTGATAATATTTTGGGAGTTTTATAATCAAAAAGATATTTTGATGCCAATTAAAATTTCTCGTCGATAAATAAATTGAAATTAACTGCGGTGAATCCTTTACGGATAATTTAATGCGTTTCGGGTGAAACGGTAATTTAACAAATATCTAGATATTTTGAGATATTTGTTAAGTTATATTTATTATCTTTATATGTTTGTTTGGAGGGAAAAAGAAAAGAAAACCAGAAGGAAGGAAAAGGAAAAGAAAATAGTATAAAAGGAAGGAAGGAAAAAGGAAGAAAAGAAAAACAAAGGAAAGAAAATCGCAATTTCCATCGTCTTATTCCTCTGACCCGCAGCCAAATTCCCTCCTTTCTCCCGTTTTCATTTTCGTCGCTTTCTTTTCTTCAAAACTAGTAACCCAATGTTGGGTGAGAGTTAGAACAAGGATTTCGCAACTCCACTCTTCCTCTTTGATTCGAAAACGAAGAAAAACGGTATTTGAGATCCAAACACAAACCCCTCCGTTTCTTCTAGATCCAAGCTTCTTTTCGCGAAGAGTTAGAAGGGAAAGTTGCTCACTACCACGCCACGGTGCTAGGGGACCAATTTGGAGGCGACGTTGCGAGCAAATATTTTACCGGTTTTACTCGCGGTACCGGAAACCCACGTTAAAGCTAACGTTAAGGTAAGGGCTCCTTCCAAACTTCTAGTTTGCATTAGGGACTTATCTGTAGTTGTGTGGGAAGGAATTTGTTAGGGTTAAATGTATCGATTTGGGGAAAACGAATCTAATGCGTTACGGGTAAAACCTTAGAGTTAGGTTTTGTTTATATTGATGAATGTTTCGTGGGAAGTGAACTTAACTCATTTGCGTATGATTATGGGTAAGTGAAATTTGATGTGTTTGAATGTTATGTTGTGTTGATTTGTGTTCGTCGTATTTGACGTGTTCTAAGTTAATACCGATGAAATTTGATGTGTTTTGGTGTGGGTTGTGAATTGAATTTGATAAAACGTTTTCAGTTGGTTTTGTTGTGAAATTTGAAAACCATTAGAGTTAAACGAGTATTAAAAATGGGGAATCTTTTAATATCTCGGTTTACTTAATGTGTGTTTGTGAAAATCGTTTAAGTTAACTGGATATTAAGAATGGGGAATCTCTTAATGTCTCGGTTACTTAATGTTGTGTGAGAAAATCGTTTAAGTCAAAAGTATATTAAGAATTAGGAATCTCTTAATATGTCTGTTTGCTTAACGTTTTGTTTTGAAAATCATTAAGATAAATCAGTATTAAGAATAGGGAATCTCTTAATGACTTATTTATTTAATGTTGTTTTGAAAATCGTTTAAGTTAACTGGGCGTTAAGAATGGGGAATCTCTTAATGTCTTGGTTACTTAATGTTGGTTGTGAAGGTCGTTTAAGTTAAATGGGTATTAAAAATGGGGAATCTTTTAATATCTGCATTTGCTTAACGATTGTTGTGGATGGAGTCTGTGTATGCTCATGCATTTCATTTTGGTAAATTGTGTTGACCCGTGATAGGTGACACCTTGGTAAACTGTACTGACCCGTGATAGGTGGTACGTTTACGATTTACATTTTGGTAAATCGCGTTGACCCGTGATAGGTGACACCTTGGTAAACTGTACTGACCCGTGATAGGTGGTACGTTTACGATTTACATTTTTGGTAAATCGTGTTGACCCGTGATAGGTGACACCTTGGTAAACTGTACTGACCCGTGATAGGTGGTACGTTTACGATTTACATTTTTGGTAAATCGTGTTGACCCGTGATAGGTGACACCTCGGTAAACAGTATTGGTCTGTGATAGGCGGTACGTTTACGATTCCCGCTTTTTCTTTTAGTAAATCGTGTTGACCCGTGATAGGTGACACCTCGGTAAACTGTACTGACCCGTGATAGGTGGTACGTTTACGATTTACATTTTTGGTAAATCGTGTTGACCCGTGATAGGTGACACCTCGGTAAACTGTACTGACCCGTGATAGGTGGTACATTTACGATTCCCGCTTTTTCTTTTAGTAAATCGTGTTGACCCGTGATAGGTGACACCATGGTAACTGTACTGACCCGTGATAGGTGGTACATTTACGATTTCCGCTTTTTCTTTTAGTAAATCGTGTTGACCCGTGATAGGTGACACCTCGGTAAACTGTACTGACCCGTGATAGGTGGTACGTTTATGATTTACGCTTTTTAGTAAATCGTGCTGACCCGTGATAGGTGGCACCTCGGTAAACGGTACGGGCCCGTGATAGGCAATACTTTTATGGTTTACGCTTTTTAGTAAATCGTGCAGACCCGTGATAGGTGGCACCTTGGTAATTGGTACTTTGGCCTGCGATAGGCGGTACAATTATGATTTACGGCCCTTCGAGGAGGGTTTTGGTTTGGAATTCCGAGTCCATGCATTTTGGCATATACGCATTGCATTAGGGTGCTTGGCACGCGAGTCGTATTTGATTTGAGTTTATGATTGAGTGATTTGAATTTTGATTTATCGTGGTAATCGCGTTGAAGGTGCTAAGTGTTATGTGTTGGTTATTGGGTGTAAGTATGATGGTTATCGAGATCCCATTTGTCGTGGTAATCGCGTAGGAATTGCTAAGTGTTAGGTTGTGGACTTGATTAGAAATGACTTGAGTTAATTCATAAATTTTTGGAAAAATGATCAGGGAAATCGATTTCCCAATCGATTGGATGATAGACAGGGACTTGGCCAAATGGACAAAATCGATTAGCCAATCGATTTTGTAATCAGTTTTCGAAAATCATTTACGAAATCGATTGCCCAATCGATTGGGCCTTAAGTCAGGGACTCATCCATATTCGACCAAATCAATTTGGAAATCGATTGGCTTAAAACCTAGGGACTCAGTACTCACTCAATCGATTGCCAAATCGATTGATTCAGCCTTGGATTCTGTTTTCATTAAAAACCTTCACCCCAATCGATTTCCCAATCGATTGGCTCAGTGAAAATCCTCAGTTTGAGTTAGATGATTGATTACTCATTAACTTATCCATGTCTTGTTTTGTTATGTGTTAATTAGGAGATTGAGGACTTCATTTTACTTTCATTTTTAATTGGCAAAGTATTGTATGAACTTTTCGCATATTGAAAATCCTGTTAAGGTGCATGCTTAGTTGAAAAGTCATTTTGAGCATTTAAAAACTTAACTGCTATGTGTTAACTGTTATTTTTTTGGTTGGTAACCCTTTACAATTATTGTGGAATCTGGGCTTTGCCCTCAGATGAGAGTCAGGAAGGTCCTACCGGTTCGTACCCTACGGACGAGAATGGAGATGGGAACGCTTGACTGTAGTTACGTTAGGAGGATCTCACGGGGCGCGTGGTGATACTCAGGGTGTATAGCTTTTTGGTAGGATGATCAGATTAGGATGATGTATAGGGACTAGGTGTCCTTCTTTTTGGATTGGAGTATTTTTAGTTTGGAAAACTGTACTTATACTAATATTGTCAGTTTGACTTCTTATTTGAATGGGTCCCAGGTACCATTTGTTGTTGTGTAAATGTTTTGGATTTATAATTGGAGAAACTCTTCCGCTGTTTGTAAATTATAATGACTCAATTATTTATCCAATCGCTTTGAAAAACGGGGTGTTAAATTGTGGTATCAGAGCATAGGTTTGGTTTTCTTTGGGGGCTGTTGAACCTTGGTTATAGATTGTAGGTCGACCTATAAGTTGGGAGTTGTCATCTGATCATGTGTCGGTTTAGGTGACTTGAGTTGTCAAGTTCAATATAATTAATTGTGTGGTTATAGTCAGACGTTAGTTTGGAGTTATTTGAAGTAGTGTTAATACTCTACTTGATGATGGTTTTATAGGAAACCATGCCGCCAAGAAGGAATGACGCTCCGAGAGCCAACGCCAATAGGAATGATCAAATGGCGGAGGCTATGAATAACATGGCTGCTTCTGT
>NC_021162.2:28302785-28303222 GCF_000331145.2 Cicer arietinum | reverse complement strand
GTTTTTGAAAATCGTTTCAGTAAATGAGAATTAAGAATGGGGAATCTCTTAATGTCTCGGTTACTTAATGTTTGTTTTTGAAAATCGTTTCAGTAAATGAGAATTAAGAATGGGGAATCTCTTAATGTCTCGGTTACTTAATGTTGGTTTTTGAAAATCGTTTCAGTAAATGAGAATTAAGAATGGGGAATCTCTTAATGTCTCGGTTACTTAATGTTGGTTTTTGAAAATCGTTTCAGTAAATGAGAATTAAGAATGGGGAATCTCTTAATGTCTCGGTTACTTAATGTTGGTTTTTGAAAATCGTTTCAGTAAATGAGAATTAAAAATGGGGAATCTCTTAAAGTCTTGTTTACCGAATGTTTTGTGTGGAGATCGTTTAAGTCAAAAGTATATTAAGAATGAGGAATCTCTTAATATGTCTGTTTGCTTAACGT
>NC_021162.2:28294465-28302285 GCF_000331145.2 Cicer arietinum | reverse complement strand
TTGATTAACAACAAAAATGGACAACAACAAAAAAAATTGATAGAAAGAAACATAACAACAACAAAAAAAGACCTATAATCAAAATCTAGTAACACTTATGCACTTATTCGACAAACAACATTGATTCAGAAACAAAACGGACTAGATATGACCTAGACCCTTAACCCTTAACCATAATTCTGAACCGCAAAAAACTAAAACCAAAACCCTAAACCCTAAACCCTAAACCCTAAACCTTAAAACTTAAAACCTAAAACCTAAACCCTAATTCTAAAACCTAGTAATGACCAAAATGACCTAAAATATTCATGCATTTTGACTTTTGTTCTTATTGGACGAACTACAATGAATAGACCTAGAATACACCTAGTAAATAACAAAATGGCCTAAAATCTATATCCATTAAGAATTTTGATTTTATTACATGAACTACATTAATTAAGAACCAAAATGGACTAGATATGACCTAGACCCTTAACCCTTAACCATAAACCCGAAACGCAAAACACTATAACCTAAACCCTAAACCCAAATCTGTATCCATTGAGAATTGTGCTTTTAATTATTTCATGAAACACATTGGTTAAAACCAAAACGGACTAGAATAGACTTAGGCCCTTAAACCATAAAACATAAACCCTAAACCCTAATCCCTTAACCTAGTAAGGACCAAAATAACCTAAAATATTAATTTATTGAGACTTTTGTACTAATTGGACAAACTACATATATAAGAAATAAAATTGACAGAAAGAAACATAACAAAAACGAAAAGGACGTAAAATCAAAATCTAGTAACACTTATGCACGTATGCGACGAACTACATTGATTAAGAAACAAAATGGACTAGATATGACCTAGACCCTTAACCCTAAAACATAAACCCGAACCACAAAACACTAAAGCCTAAACCCTAAACTCAAAACCTAAACCCAAAACCATAAACCATAAACCCTAAACCATAAACCCTAAACCATAAACCATAAACCATAAACCCTAATATGTAAACCCTAAACCCTAAACACTAAAACAAAACACCTAAGACCAAAATGACCTTAATCTTAAACCCTAAATCCCATACCCCAAACCCTAAAATGAATAAGAACTAAAATGGAAAAAAAGAAACATATCAAAAACTAAAACGTCCTAGACGTATGGGATATAATGAAGTAATTATAGTGTGTAACTAATTTGCATTATTTTGTTTATGATTTTAACCAATAGAGAAAAGACACCCAAGCCGATCAACCCTTGGGCCGTCATATCTTATGGAAGGAAGCGCGTGTTAACAAAGACGGAGTGGTTGATAATGAAAATGTCAAAAAAGTTGTAGAACTTTGTGTAAGTATATTATCACTTTAATATTTTTTAATATTGTATTTTAAAAATGCTATTGAACTTATCTTTTTAATGTTACATGTATTTTAGGAAATTATTGAACAAAGTTCTGAAAATCCGGAGGGCAACAAGGATACTTGTAGGGACATTCTTGGTAATGTGTTTAATGCCCCTGAGTATTCCGGTCGAGTTAGGGGGAAAGAATTTGGCGTAACTCCCAAAAGCTTTTTTCCTCAAGAGAAGCGCCAAAAACCTACCAACGAGGAAGTATTAGAGAAGCTCAGAATCCTATCAGAGCAAGTGGCACTCTTGGTGAATACGAATAAAGACAAGCAACTTCCGGATCAGCTCCAACCTGAAATACAAATGGAGAGTGAAACCGCGAGTTGCAACGTCGGTTTGAAAAGTATTCCCGAGGTAATTAATTACTTACTACTTACTTGCTTATGTAATTACTTATGTATTAAACAAACTTATATATTAACTGTACTTATGTTTTAACTATTGATGTAGGGTGTCACCACATGTGTCCTATACTTATCCTCGCCGACTCAACGGAAGGTGGGAAAAGGAATATTGCACAATACTTCGGGAGAAGTATTGCACAATATTCCGATCCCCGCGGGCCATGTCAAAGTATCGCCTACGGTTGCTTTCGAACCAACTGCACCGTTGCCCATACCGGACAACGATGGAGATATGAAGTTCTTAAGCGACGCTATTGGCAGTTACGTGGCATGGCCCACACACCTTGTTGCCCTCGAAAAAAAGATTCCCAAGGACAAATCAGTTACATCTCCCGAAAAGGTTTGTCACATTTATTGCCTAAGGTTTTTCATTTTTTCAGATTCAATAAACTAACATTTTACCTCATTTTTGTAGGTCCAAATAAATAAACCACCCCTACAGCCAAAAAAAGGCAGCAAACCTCAAAAATTGGAGGTTAATAGGGCTGCCAAACTACAAAGGCTGGAGGGTAATAAAGCTGCCAAACTTGCAGCAACAAAAAATCTGGATCGGGGAAAATCGGTCGCTGCTGCTGCTGCTCCTAATAAAAGTCAGCCACGCCTTGGTAAATACGGGGCGTGTCTTGACATCCACTCAAAAAAAGGTGGTTAATAGTGCTGCCAAAAAACAAAGGCGGGAGGAGAATAATGCTGCTGCAATTGCAGCAACAAAAAAAATAGATGGGGGAAAATCAGTCGTTGCTGCTGCTGCTCCTAATAAAAGTCAGCCACGCCTTGGTAAATATGGGGCGTGTCTTGACATCGAAATAAAAAGGAACATGGGCAGCATCAACGATTCGCCCATCGTACACATGAATAAAGATATATTTAAAGATGAGTATGTTGAATATCTCGAAAAGGAGCACATATACGAACTTCTCGAACATAAGGAGCTCAGTGCTACTGTAATCAGCTTGTACATAAGGTAAAAAATACTTTAATAAATGTGATTATTAGAGCATGAATATTTATATATATATATATATATAAATATTTATGCTCTAATAATCACATTTATTCATTCGATAGTGCCTTAAAAGTTTATCGAGCTCAAAGAGGTGCTAAAGTGTCGAAGCAGAAGTCTAATAACATTACATGGATCTCAATAAAGTGCCCTCGTCAAACAAATAACATCGACTGTGGGTACTACATATTGAGATTCATGAAGGAGATTGTTGAGAAGAATAAAACTATTATCCCAGAAACGGTACGGTATTTTCATTATATGATTTTCATATATAAATTATCTATATATTTGATACTAACTTAATATAATATGTTCAAATTTTATATTGCAGTACATTGACAATTCCAGTCCATCATATTCTAAGGAAGATCTGATGGAATTAAAGAAAGACTAGTGTTAGTATGTGCTTGACATGCAAATTATTTGATTTTCTGGGAAATAGCTTGATGCTGGGCAAGGGATCTGAATATTATATGGTAGCTAGTGCATATTATGTATATTCTATTAGTTATTATATGTAAATGATCATAGGACACAATATATGAACATGCATATGGATCTGAATGTAGTTTAGGTTGTAAATTAGGTTATATATATATATATGTATCTGAATGTAGTTAATTAGTGTAAATTACAGAGTTACAGAGTTACATATATGTTAATAAAGTTACAGAGTTCTGATTTCTGTTCTACTGATTGTGTGAACTGCTTATGGTATTTGAATATATATATATATATATATATGAATGTAGTTAATTAGGTTGTAAATTACAGAGTTACAGAGTTACATATATGTTAATTAAGTTACAGAGTTCTGATTTATGTTCTACTGATTATGTGAACTGCTTATTTGAATATGTTTTGTTGTTGTGTGCACTGATTGTGAACTGATTTTGGATCAAAATAATTTTGGATACAAAGATAAAAGACAGTGCTTTCTAAAAGAAATGCCATAAAAAGCTAAAAAGCGCTTTTCATTTCAAATATTTCATTTACAGCGTTTAAAAAAAAACACATTTTACAGCGCTTTTTTTAAAAAGCGCTGTAAAATGTTGTTGTAAAGCGCTATAATGGTGTACCTTTTACAGCACTTTCTTGAGAAAGCGTTGTAAAATGTACAACAAAAGCGCTGTAAAATGCAGACCCATAAATTCATATAATGGGTGTGCATTTTACAGCGCTTTCTCAAAAAAGCGCTGTAAAATGCAGACCCATAATTTCATATTATGGGTGTGCATTTTATAGCGCTTTCTCAAAAAAATGTTGTAAAATGCAGACCCATAATTTCATATAATGGGTGTGCATTTTACAACGCTTTTGTTAAAAAGCGTTGTAAAATGTAGACCCATAACTCATATAATGGGGAGCATTTTACAGCGCTTTGTTGAAAAAGCGCTGTAAAATGTGCATAACAAGCGCGCATTATATTTACATGTTTTATAGCGGTTTTTTAAAAGCGTTGTTGCATCATTTACAACGCTCGATTCCACATCGCTTTTTTTTTTTTGAAAAAGCGTTGTAAATGGATTAAAAAAAGCGTTGTAAATTGCAGTTTTTCGCGTAGTGTTTTATGGTTTAAGGGCCTAAGTCTATTCTAGTCCATTTTGGTTTTAATCAATGTATTTCATGATATAATTAAAAGCATATTTCTCGATGGATATAGATTTTAGGTCATTTTGTTGTTTACTAGGTGGAATCTAGTCCATTTTGTTTCTAAAACAATGTAGTTCGTCTAATAAGTGCAAAAGACTCAATATATTAAAATTTTAGGTCATTTTGGAATTTTTTATGTTTTTTGTTGTTGTTTATTTTAGTTGTTAATCGATGTAGTTCAACCTATTAGTGCACAAGTGTCAATTGATTTAGATTATAGGACGTTTTAGTTTTTGATATTTTTTTTTTCCTTTTTGTTCTTATTCATTTTAGGGTTTGGGATTTAGGGTTTAAGATTAAGGATTTAGGGTTTGTTAATTAGGTTATATATATGTATATGAATGTAGTTAATTAGGTTGTAAATTACAGAGTTACAGAGTTACATATATGTTAATTAAGTTACAGAGTTCTGATTTCTGTTCTACTGATTGTGTGAACTGCTTATGGTATTTGAATATGTTTTTGTTGTTGTGTGCAATGATTGTGAACTGATTTTGGATCAAAATAATTTTGGATACAAAGATAAAAGACAGCGCTTTCTAAAAAAAGTGCCATAAAAAGCTAAAAAGCGCTTTTCATTTCAAATAATTAATTTACAACGTTAAAAAAAAAACACATTTTACAGCGTTTTTTTTTTAAAAAGCGCTGTCAAAGGTTGTTGTAAAGCGCTATAATGGTGTACATTTTACAGCGCTTTCTTGCGAAAGCGCTATAAAATGTACAACAAAAGCGCTCTAAAAGCAGACCCATAACTCATATAATGGGGTGCATTTTACAGCGTTTTTTTGGAAAAGAGCTGTAAAATGTGCATAACAAGCGCTCGTTATATTTACATGTTTTATACCGCTTTTTTTAAAGCGCTGTTGTATCTTTTACAGCGGTCGATTCCACAACGCTTTTTTTTTAAAAAAAAAAAGCGCTGTAAATGGATTAAAAAAAACGCTGTAAAATGCAGTTTTTCGCGTCGTGACCCTAATACCTTAACCTAGTAAAGAAGAAAATGACCTAGAATATTAATGCATTGAGACTTTTCAACTTATTGGACGAACTAGAATGAATAAGAACTAAAATGGACAAAAAGAAACATATCAATAACCAAAATAACCTATAATCTAAATCCAATGAGACTTATACACTTATTCGACGAACTACATTTACTAAGAACCAAAATGAACTAGAATAGACCTAGACCCTTAACCTTTAATCTTCAATCCTAAATCCCAAACCCTAAAATGAATAAGAACTAAACCCTAGACCCTTAACCCTAAACCATAAACCCGAAACACAAAACACTAAATCCTAAAGCCTAAACCCTAAACCATAAACCATAAACCATAAACCATAAACCATAAACAATAAACCATAAACCATAAACCATAAACCAAAACCTAAAACCTAAAACCTAAAACCTAAAACCTAAAACCTAAAACCTAAAACCTAAAACCTAAAACCTAAAACCTAAAACCTAAAACCTAAAACCTAAAACCTAAAACCTAAAACCTAAAACCTAAAACCTAAAACCTAAAACCTAAAACCTAAAACCTAAAACCTAAAACCTAAAACCTAAAACCTAAAACCTAAAACCTAAAACCTAAAACCTAAAACCTAAAACCTAAAACCTAAAACCTAAAACCTAAAACCTAAAACCTAAAACCTAAAACCTAAAACCTAAAACCTAAAACCTAAAACCTAAAACCTAAAACCTAAAACCTAAAACCTAAAACCTAAAACCTAAAACCTAAAACCTAAAACCTAAAACCTAAAACCTAAAACCTAAAACCTAAAACCTAAAACCTAAAACCTAAAACCTAAAACCTAAAACCTAAAACCTAAAACCTAAAACCTAAAACCTAAAACCTAAAACCTAAAACCTAAAACCTAAAACCTAAAACCTAAAACCTAAAACCTAAAACCTAAAACCTAAAACCTAAAACCTAAAACCTAAAACCTAAAACCTAAAACCTAAAACCTAAAACCTAAAACCTAAAACCTAAAACCTAAAACCTAAAACCTAAAACCTAAAACCTAAAACCTAAAACCTAAATCCTAAAAGCTAAAATCTAAATCTAAAACCTAAAACCTAAAACCTAAATCCTAAAAGCTAAAATCTAAATCTAAAACCTAAAACCTAAAACCTAAATCCTAAAAGCTAAAATCTAAATCTAAAACCTAAAACCTAAAACCTAAATCCTAAAAGCTAAAATCTAAATCTAAAACCTAAAACCTAAAACCTAAATCCTAAAAGCTAAAATCTAAATCTAAAACCTAAAACCTAAAACCTAAAACCTAAATCCTAAAAGCTAAAATCTAAATCTAAAACCTAAAACCTAAAACCTAAATCCTAAAAGCTAAAATCTAAATCTAAAACCTAAAACCTAAAACCTAAATCCTAAAAGCTAAAATCTAAATCTAAAACCTAAAACCTAAAACCTAAATCCTAAAAGCTAAAATCTAAATCTAAAACCTAAAACCTAAAACCTAAATCCTAAAAGCTAAAATCTAAATCTAAAACCTAAAACCTAAAACCTAAAACCTAAAACCTAAAACCTAAAACCTAAAACCTAAAACCTAAAACCTAAAACCTAAAACCTAAAACCTAAAACCTAAAACCTAAAACCTAAAACCTAAAACCTAAAACCTAAAACCTAAAACCTAAAACCTAAAACCTAAAACCTAAAACCTAAAACCTAAAACCTAAAACCTAAAACCTAAAACCTAAAACCTAAAACCTAAAACCTAAAACCTAAAACCTAAAACCTAAAACCTAAAACCTAAAACCTAAAACCTAAAACCTAAAACCTAAAACCTAAATCTAAAACCTAAAACCTAAAACCTAAAACCTAAAACCTAAAACCTAAAACCTAAAACCTAAAACCTAAAACCTAAAACCTAAAACCTAAAACCTAAAACCTAAACCCTAAACCCTAACCCTAAACCTTAAACCCTTAACCCAAAACCTTAAAACCTAAACCGTAAACCCTTAACCTTAAACCCGAAAACCTAAAACCTAAAACCAAAAACCAAAAACCAAAATCCAAAAACCAAACATCGAAGACCTAAATCCTAAAACCTAAAATCTAAATCAAGTGACCCTTTTGCACAATTAGGTTGAACTACATTGATTAACAACTAAAATGGACAACAACAAAAAACATAACAAATTTCACAATGACCTGAAATTTTAATATATTGAATCTTTTGCACTTATTAGACGAACTTCATTGTTTTAGAAACAAAATGGACTAGATTCCACCTAGTAAACAACAAAATGACGTAAAATCTATATCCATTGAGAATTATGCTTTTAATTATATCATGAAATACATTGGTTAAAACCAAAATGAACGAGAATAGA
>NC_021162.2:28284824-28294452 GCF_000331145.2 Cicer arietinum | reverse complement strand
AAACCTAAACCCTAATCCCTTAACCTAGTAAAGACCAAAATAACCTAAAATATTAATTTATTGAGACTTTTGTACTTATTGGACAAACTCCATATATAAGAACTAAAATTGTTAGAAAGAAACATAACAAAAACAATAATGACCTAAAATTATGCACTTATTCGACGAACTATATTGATTAAGAAACAAAATGGACTAGATATGACCTAGACCCTTAACCCTAAACCATAAACCCGAACCGCAAAACCCTAAACCCTAAACCATAAACCCTAAACCCTAAACTATAAACCCTAAACCCTAAACACTAAAACCAAACACCTAAGACCAAAATGACGTTAATCTTACACCCTAAACCCTAAAATGATAAGAACTGAAATGGAAAAAAAGAAATATATCAAAAATGAAAACGTCCAAAAATCGAAATCAAGTGGCACTTTTGCACTAATAGGTTGAACTACATTGATTAACAACAAAAATGGACAACAACAAAAAAAATTGACAGAAAGAAACATAACAACAACAAAAAATGACCTAAAATCAAAATCTAGTAACACTTATGCACTTATTCGACAAACTACATTGATTCAGAAACAAAATGGACTAGATATGACCTAGACCCTTAACCCTTAACCCGTAACCATAATACTGAACCGCAAAACACTAAAGCCTAAACTCTAAACCCTAAACCTTAAAACCTAAAGCCTAAAACCTAAAACCATAAATCATAAACCATAAACCATAAACCATAAACCATAAACCATAAACCCTCAACCCTAAACCCTAAACCCTAAACCTTATATCATATACCGTAAACCCTAAACTCTAAAACTTAAAACCTAAAACCAAAAACCAAAATCCTAAAACCAAACACTGAAGACCTAAATCCTAAAACCTAAACTCTAATCCCTAAACCTAAAAAAGTCGAAAATGACCTAAAATATAAATGCATTATGACTTTTGTACTTATTGGACGAACTACAACGAATAAGAAATAAATTGTACCAAAAGAAACATATCAAAAACCAAAATAACCAAAATCTAAAACAAGTTAGATTGATGCACTAATTCGACGAACTACATTGATTAAGAAGAGAAATGCTATATAATAGACCTAGATCTATAATCGTTAACACTAAACCTTAAACCATAAACACTAAAACCATAATACCTTAACCTAGTAAAGACGAAAATGACCTAGAATATTAATGCATTGAGATTTTTAAACTTATTGGACGAACTACAATGAATAAGAACTAAAATGGACAAAAAGAAACATATCAATAACCAAAATAACCTAAAATCTAAATCCAATGAGACTTATACACTTATTCGACGAACTACATTTATTAAGAACCAAAATGAACTAGAATAGACCTAGACCCTTAACCTTTAATCTTAAATCCTAAATCCCAAACCCTAAACACTAAAATGAATAAGAACTAAACCCTAGACCCTTAACCCTAAACCATGAACCCGAAACACAAAACACTAAATCCTAAATCCTAAAGCCTAAAGCCTAAACCATAAACCATAAACCATAAACAAAAAACCATATACCCTAAACCCTAAACCCTAAACCCCTAAACCCTAAACCCTAAACCCTAAACCCTAAACCTTATACCCTAAACCTTATACCCTATACCCTAAACACTAAAACCTAAAACCTAAAACCAAAAACCAAAAACCAAAAACCAAAAACCAAAAACCAAAAACAAAAAACCAAAATCCTAAAACGAAACACTGAAGACCTAAATCCAAAAACCCAAACTGTAATCCCTAAACCTAAAAAAGATCATAATGATCTAAAATATTAATGCATTTTGACTTTTGTACTTATTGGACGAACTACAATGAATAAGAAATAAATTGTACCAAAAGAAACATATCAAAAACCACAATAACCAAAATCTAAAACAAGTTAGATTGATGCACTAATTCGACAAACTACACTGATTAAGAAGAGAAATGGTATATAATAGACCTAGATCCTTAATCGTTAACATTAAACCTTAAACGATAAACACTAAACCCTAATACCTTAACCTAGTAATGACGAAAATGACCTAGAATATTAATGCATTGAGACTTTTCAACTTATTGGACGGACTACAATGAATAAGAACTAAAATGGACAAAAAGAAACATATCAACAACCAAAATAACCTAAAATCTAAATCCAATGAGACTTATACACTTATTCGACGAACTACATTTATTAAGAACCAAAATGAACTACAATAGACCTAAACCCTTAACCTTTCATCTTATATCCTAAATCCCAAACCCTAAAACCTAAAATGAATAAGAACTAAACCCTAGACCCTTAACCGTAAACCATCAACCCGAAACACAAAACACTAAATCCTAAAGCGTAAACCCTAAACCATAAACCATAAACAACGAACAATAAACCATAAACCATATACCCTAAACCTTAAACCCTAAACCCTAAACCCTAAACCCTAAACCCTATACCCTATACCCTATACCCTAAACCCTAAACACTAAAACCTAATACCAAAAACCAAAAACCAAAAACCAAAAACCAAAAACCAAAATCCTAAAACGAAACACTGAAGACCTAAACCCAAAAACCTAAACTCTAATCCCTAAACATAAAAAAGACCATAATGACCTAAAATATTAATGCATTTTGACTTTTGTACTTATTGGACGAACTACAATGAATAAGAAATAAATTGTACAAAAAGAAACATATCAAAAATGAAAATAACCAAAATCTAAAAGCAGTTAGATTGATGCACTAATTCGACGAACTACATTGATTAAGAAGAGAAATGGTCTATAATAGACCTAGATCCTTAATCGTTAACCCTAAACCTTCAACCATAAACACTAAACCTTAATCCCTTAACCTAGTAAAGACGATAATGACCTAGAATATTAATGCATTGAGACTTTTCAACTTATTGGACGAACTACAATGAATAAGAACTAAAATGGAAAAAAAGAAACATATCAAAAACGAGAACAACCTAAAATCTATATCCAATGAGACTTATGCACTTATGCAATGAACTACATTTGTTAAGAACCAAAATGAACTACAATGAATAAGAGCTAAAACGGAAAAAAAAGAAACATATCAAAAACCAAAACGTCCTAAAATCTAAATCAAGTGACACTTTTGCACTAATAGGATGAATTACATTGATTAACAACTAAAATGGACAACAACAAAAACATAAAAAATTCCAAAATGACCTAAAATTTTAATATATTGAATCTTTTGCACTTATTAGACGAACTTCATTGTTTTAGAAACAAAATGGATTAGATTCCACCTAGTAAACAACAAAACGACCTAAAATCTATATCCATTGAGAATTATGCTTTTAATTATATCATGAAATACATTGGTTAAAACCGAAATGGACTAGAATAGACCTAGGCCCTTAAACCATAAAACCTAAACCCTAAACCCTAATCCCTTAACCTAGTAAAGACCAAATTAACCTAAAATATTAATTTATTGAGACTTTTGTAATTATTGGACAATTTACATATATAAGAACTAAAATTGACACAAAGAAACATAAGATAAACAATAATGACCTAAAATTATGCACTTATTCGACAAACTACATTGATTAAGAAACAAAATGGACTAGATATGACCTAGTCCCTTAACCCTAAACCATAAATTCGAACCGCAAAACCCTAAACCTAAACCCTAAACCCTAAACACTGAAACCAAACACCTAAGACCAAAATGACGTTAATCTTACACCCTAAACCCTAAAATGATAAGAACTGAAATGGAAAAAAAGAAATATATCAAAAACAAAAACATCCTAAAATCTAAATCAAGTGGTACTTTTGCACTAATAGGTTGAACTACATTGATTAACAACAAAAATGGACAACAACAAAAAAAATTGACAGAAAGAAACATAACAACAACAAAAAATGACCTAAAATCAAAATCTAGTAACACTTATGCACTTATTCGACAAACTACATTGATTCAGAAACAAAATGGACTAGATATGACCTAGACCCTTAACCCTTAACCATAATACCGAACCGCAAAACACTAAAGCCTAAACCCTAAACCCTAATCCCTAAACGCTAAACCCTAAACCCTAAACCTTAAAACCTAAAACCTAAAACCTAAAACCTAAAACCTAAAACCTAAAACCTAAACCCTAATTCTTTAATCTAGTAAAGACCAAAATGACCTAAAATATTGGACGAACTACGATGAATAGACCTAGAATACACCTAGTAAATAACAAAATGACCTAAAATCTATATCCATTGAGAATTTTGCTTTTATTACACGAACTACATTGATTAAGAACCAAAAAAGGACTAGATATGACCTAGACGATTAGCCCTTAACAATAACCCCGAAACGCAAAACACTAAACCCTAAACCCTAAACCCAAACCCTAAACCCTAAAACCTAAAACCTAAAACCTAAACCCTAACCCTAAACCTTAAACCCTTAACCCAAAACCTTAAACCCTAAACCGTAAAACCTTAACCTTAAACCTTAAACCAAAATCCTAAAACCAAACATCGAACACCTAAATCCTAAAACCTAAAATCTAAATCAAGTGACTCTTTTGCACTAATAGGTTGAACTACATTGATTAACAACTAAAATGGACAACAACAAAAAACATAACAAATTTCACAATGACCTGAAATTTTAATATATTGAATCATTTGCACTTATTAGACGAACTTCACTGTTTTAGAAACAAAATGGATTAGATTCCACCTAGTAAACAACAAAATGACCTAAAATCTATATCCATTGAGAATTATGCTTTTAATTATATCATGAAATACATTGGTTAAAACAAAAATGGACTAGAATAGACCTAGGCCCTTAAACCATAAAACCTAAACCCTAAACCCTAATCCCTTAACCTAGTAAAGACCAAAATAACCTAAAATATTAATTTATTGAGACTTTTGTACTTATTGGACAACCTCCATATATAAGAACTAAAATTGTTAGAAACAAACATAACAAAAACAAAAATGAACTAAAATCAAAATCTAGTAACACTTATGCACTTATTCGACGAACTACATTGATTAAGAAACAAAATGGACTAGAAATGACCTAGACCCTTAACCCTAAACCATGGCCCCGAAACGCAAAACACTAAATTTTAAAGCCAAAACCATATACCCTAAACCATAAACCCTGAACCCTAAACCATAAACCATAAACCATAAACCATAAACCATAAACCCTCAACCCTAAACCCTAAACCTTATATCCTATACCGTAAACCCTAAACTCTAAAACTTAAAACCTAAAACCAAAAACCAAAATCCTAAAACCAAACACTGAAGACCTAAATCCTAAAACCTAAACTCTAATCCCTAAACCTAAAAAAGACGAAAATGACCTAAAATATTAATGCATTATGACTTTTGTACTTATTGGACGAACTACAATGAATAAGAAATAAATTGTACCAAAAGAAACAAATCAAAAACCAAAATAACCAAAATCTAAAACCAGTTAGATTGATGCACTAATTCGACGAACTACATTGATTAAAAAGAGAAATGGTATATAATAGACCTAGATCCTTAATCGTTAACACTAAACCTTAAACCATAAACACTAAACCCTAATACCTTAACCTAGTAAAGACCAAAATGACCTAGAATATTAATGCGTTGAGATTTTTCAACTTATTGGACGAACTACAATAAATAAGAACTAAAATGGACAAAAAGAAACATATCAAAAACCAATATAACCTAAAATCTAAATCCAATGAGACTTATGCACTTACTCGACGAACTACATTTATTAAGAACCAATATGAACTAGAATACACCTCGACCCTAGACCCTAGACCCTTAACCCTTAATCTTAAACCCTAAATCGCAAACCCTAAAATCAAAACGTCCTAAAATCTAAATCAAGTGACACTTTTGCACTAATAGGTTAAACTACATTGATTAACAAATAAAATGGACAACAACAAAAATTGACAGAAAGAATCATAACATCAACAAAAAAAATGACCTAAAATCAAAACCCTAAACCCTAAACCCTAAACCCTAAACCCTAAACACTAAACCCTAAAACCTAAAACCCTAAACCTTAAACCCTAAACCCTAAACCCTTAACCCTAAACCCTAAACCCTTAACCCTAATTCTAAACCCTAAACCCTTAACCATAAACCCTAAACCCTAAACACTAAACCCTAAACACTAAACCCTAAAACCTAAAACCCTAAACCCTAAACCCTTAACCCTAAAACCTAAAACCTAAAACCTAAAACCTAAAACCTAAAACCTAAAACCTAAAACCTAAAACCTAAAACCTAAAACCTAAAACCTAAAACCTAAAACCTAAAACCTAAAACCTAAAACCTAAAACCTAAAACCTAAAACCTAAAACCTAAAATCTAAAACCTAAAACCTAAAACCTAAAACCTAAAACCTAAAACCTGAAACAAAAATCCTAAAACCAAACACCGAACACCTAAATCCTAAAATCGAAAATCTAAATCAAGTGACAATTTTGCACTAATAGGATGAACTACATTGATTAACAACTAAAATGGACAACAACAAAAAACATAACAAATTCCACAATGACTTAAAATTATAATATATTGAATCTTTTTCACTAATTAGACGAACTACACTATTTTAGAAACAAAATGGACTAGATTCAACCTTATAAACAACAAAATTAGCTAAAATCTATATTCATTGAGAATTATGCTTTTAATTTTATCATGAAATACATTGGTTAAAACCAAAATGAACGAGAATAGATCTAGACCCTAGACCCTTAACCCTTAATCTTAAACCCTAAATCCCAAACCCTAAAATGAATAATAACTAAAATGGAAAAAAAGAAACATATCAAAAACCAAAACGTCCAAAAATCTAAATCAAGTGACAATTTTGCACTAATAGGTTGAACCACATTGATTAACAACTAAAATGGACAACAACAAAAATTGACCGAAAGAAACATAAGAACAACAAAAAAACTGACCTAAAATCAAAATCTAGTAACACTTATGCACTTATTCGAAGAACTACATTGATTCAGAAACAAAATGGACTAGATATGACCTAAACCCTTAACCGTAAACCCTAAACCCTAAACCCTGAACCCTAAACCCTAGACCCTAAACCCTATACCCTAAACCCTAAACCCTAAACCCTAAACCCTAAACCCTAAACCCTAAACCCTAAACCCTAAACCCTAAACCCTAAACCCTAAACCCTAAACCCTAAACCCTAAACCCTAAACCCTAAACCCTAAACCCTAAACCCTAAACCCTAAACCCTAAACCCTAAACCCTAAACCCTAAACCCTAAACCCTAAACCCTAAACCCTAAACCCTAAACCCTAAACCCTAAACCCTAAACCCTAAACCCTAAACCCTAAACCCTAAACCCTAAACCCTAAACCCTAAACCCTAAACCCTAAACCCTAAACCCTAAACCCTAAACCCTAAACCCTAAACCCTAAACCCTAAACCCTAAACCCTAAACCCTAAACCCTAAACCCTAAACCCTAAACCCTAAACCCTAAACCCTAAACCCTAAACCCTAAACCCTAAACCCTAAACCCTAAACCCTAAACCCTAAACCCTAAACCCTAAACCCTAAACCCTAAACCCTAAACCCTAAACCCTAAACCCTAAACCCTAAACCCTAAACCCTAAACCCTAAACCCTAAACCCTAAACCCTAAACCCTAAACCCTAAACCCTAAACCCTAAACCCTAAACCCTAAACCCTAAACCCTAAACCCTAAACCCTAAACCCTAAACCCTAAACCCTAAACCCTAAACCCTAAACCCTAAACCCTAAACCCTAAACCCTAAACCCTAAACCCTAAACCCTAAACCCTAAACCCTAAACCCTAAACCCTAAACCCTAAACCCTAAACCCTAAACCCTAAACCCTAAACCCTAAACCCTAAACCCTAAACCCTAAACCCTAAACCCTAAACCCTAAACCCTAAACCCTAAACCCTAAACCCTAAACCCTAAACCCTAAACCCTAAACCCTAAACCCTAAACCCTAAACCCTAAACCCTAAACCCTAAACCCTAAACCCTAAACCCTAAACCCTAAACCCTAAACCCTAAACCCTAAACCCTAGACCCTTAACCCTTAATCTTAAACCCTAAATCCCAAACCCTAAAATGAATAATAACTAAAATGGAAAAAAAGAAACATATCAAAAACCAAAACGTCCAAAAATCTAAATCAAGTGACAATTTTGCACTAATAGGTTGAACTACATTGATTAACAACTAAAATGGACAACAACAAAAATTGACAGAAAGAAACATAACAACAACAAAAAAAATGACCTAAAATCAAAATCTAGTAACACTTATGCACTTATTCGACGAACTACATTGATTCAGAAAAAAATGGACTAGATATGACCTAGACCCTTAACCCTAAACCCTAAACCCTAAACTCTAAACCCTAAACCCTAAACCCTAATCACTAAACCCTAAACCCTAAACCCTAAACCCTAAACCCTAAACCCTAAACCTTAAACCCTAAACCCTAAACCCTTAACCCTAAACCCTAAACCCTAAACCCTATACCCTAAAACCTAAACACTAAACCCTAAACCCTAAAACCTAAAACCTAAAACCTAAAACCTGAAACAAAAATCCTAAAACCAAACACCGAACACCTAAATCCTAAAACCTAAAATCTAAATCAAGTGACAATTTTGCACTAATAGGATGAACTACATTTATTAACAACTAAAATGGATAACAACAAAAAACATAACAAATTCCACAATGACTTAAAATTATAATATATTGAATCTTTTGCACTTATTAGACGAACTACACTATTTTAGAAACAAAATGGACTAGATTCCAACTTATAAACAACAAAATTACCTAAAATCTATATTCATTGAGAATTATGCTTTTAATTTTATCATGAAATACATTGGTTAAAACCAAAATGAACGAGAATAGATCTAGACCCTTAACCCTTAATCTTAAACCCTAAATCCCAAACCCTAAAATGAATAATAACTAAAATGGAAAAAAAGAAACATATCAAAAACCAAAACGTCCAAAAATCTAAATCAAGTGACAATTTTTCACTAATAGGTTGAACTACATTGATTAATAACTAAAATAGACAACAACCAAAAATTGACAGAAAGAAACATAACAACAACAAAAAAAATGACCTAAAATCAAAATCTAGTAACACTTATGCACTTATTCGACGAACTACATTGATTCAGAAACAAAATGGACTAGATATGACCTAGACCAAATCTAAATCAAGTGACAATTTTGCACTAATAGGTTGAACTACATTGATTAACAACTAAAATGGACAACAACAAAAATTGACAGAAAGAAACATAACAACAACAAAAAAAATGACCTAAAATCAAAATCTAGTAACACTTATGCACTTATTCGACGAACTACATTGATTCAGAAACAAAATGGACTAGATATGACCTAGACCCTTAACCCTAAACCCTAAACCCTAAACCCTAAACCGTAAACCCTAAACCCTGAACCCTGAACCGTAAACCTTATACCCTATACCCTATACCCTATACCCTATACCCTATACCCTAAACCCTAAACCCTAAACCC
>NC_021162.2:28263493-28284324 GCF_000331145.2 Cicer arietinum | reverse complement strand
GTTATTTTGGTTATTGATATGTTTCTTTTTGTCCATTTTAGTTCTTATTCATTGTAGTTCGTCGAATAAGTTTAAAAATCTGAATGCATTAATATTCTAGGTCATTTTCGTCTTTACTAGGTTAAGGTATTAGGGTTTAGTGTTTATGGTTTAAGGTTTAGTGTTAACGATTAAGGATCTAGGTCTATTATAGACCATTTCTCGTCTTAATTGTTGGATTTTGATCCTTTGATTCCTAATTTTGACATAATTCACAATTCAACAATGTTCATACTTAATATGATAAATCTAATATTTCAATTGAGCAAAATTTCAGGAACACCAATTCAATCCTACACACTTGGATCAATTGCTTGGAACACAAGAAATCAACAAAAGTTGAATTCTGACTATGTAAATCGATTGGGAAATCGATTTCATAACAAGGGTGTAAGGAAATCCTAAGTGTTTGTGAATGTGCAATCGATTCGGCAATCGATTAGATCAATTAAAAATGAAAAATGCACAAGTCAGTAGCCTCTGATTTGGAGAAAATCGATTGGTAAATCGATTGAACATTTCACAAATCAAACCTGATGGTAACACATCGATTGGTAAATCGATTGAATGAGTCACAGTGGCACTCCAGTGCTGAGGGAATCGATTGGCAAATCGATTGACAAAGTATCATTTGAAAAATGACCTCACCTGTGACAAATACAATCGATTGGACAATCAATTGTTAACACTTTCAATTTTGATAAAGTTTGGTTGCAATCGATTGGCAAATCGATTGAACTAAACACTAGGTAAAAACTTTTCAGGAACATGCCACCAAAGCGATTGACAAGTCGATTGATATCAAATAGCTGAGCCACTGTTTTGAAAACAATCGATTGGCAAATCGATTGATATTAAAACTGAATCACTATTTTGAATCACATCGATTGACAAGTCGATTGATATCAAATAGCTGAGCCACTGTTTTGAAAACAATCGATTGGCAAATCGATTGAAATAAACTTGTTGAAAACACAGTGAACTCTGAAGTTTGGCAAATCGATTGAGTAATCGATTGAAAATAGTTTTATTAAAACAGTTTCCCAGAAATCGATTAGGCAATCGATTTATACAGGTCTGGACATGTTCTGCTGAAAAGTGTTGTTTTAAAGAATCGATTGGTAAATCGATTAGCTTGTATAGTTTCAAGATTAAAGAAAACCAAGATCGCGATAATCGATTGGCAAATCGATTTAGCTCATTTTATAACTTTACAAAATCGATTGGGAAATCGATTTCGTAGTTGGTTTTTCAGAAACTATATAAGATGTCTTTCAATCTTTATTCTCATAACTTCTAAGAACTTTTACATAACTTTTTCATAACTTTCATAATTTCTCTTATGCTCTCAAAAACGGTTCATGGCAACAAACTAACAACTTCATAATTGTGATTACAGATCTCAATACAGTTTGTTGACAATCTAAGAGAAATGATAATGTGCTCAAGAACAATCCATGAATATCCAGATTTGTGAAGAGCAACATTCATAAAGATTGAAGACCCTTTTGTTTTACAATCTTTATTCTTTCTGTAATAAAACTTTGAACGAAATAGAACGCAAGAAAAGCCAGCTCGAAACTGGTGGCTACTTTCTTGGTTGAGAGGACTCAACAAGAAAGAGTCGCACTTTGATTCTGTGATAGGCTGCTGAGTGTCTTCAAGGATCAGAGGGTATTCAATAGGAAAGATATAATTAGAGATTGATAGGTTTCAGGGAGGAAACTGGAAAATCTTTGTAATTGATTCTTTCTATTGAAGGAGAAGAAAATCTGAAATCCGATTGGATTTTCAGGACTGGACGTAGGTTGTTGTGGAACAACCGAACCAGGATAAATCTCTGTGTCTTCTTCTCTAACTCTCTCTCTTTAATTTTCTATATTGCTAACTTTGCATGCCTCAAAATTTAATTTCCGCTGTGCGCTTGATACAGATTAATTTGGTAACGAAAACTGATATATTTTCTTTATTGCGAGGTCACTGATACCAACAATTGGTATCAGAGCCAACTTCTTGAGAGGTAAAACTTATAAGAAGATGGCCTCAACTGACGTTCTGGGAGAAGGCGCTTCGTTAGCTCGACCACCAGCTTTCAACGGTACAGCCTACATGTACTGGAAGCAAAGAATGCTCATATTTCTGGAAGCAAGTGGCATAGATATCCTTGATGCTGTTGAAAACGGTCCGTACATTCCCAAGATTGCAGGAACTGACAACTCAATGATTATCAAGCCTAGAGCCGACTGGTCAGATGATGACAAGAAGAAGGTTGGTTTCAATGCGAAGGCTAAGAACATCATCACGTCCGCCCTATGTGCAGAAGAGTTCTTTAGAGTGTCCAATTGCAAGTCAGCAAAAGAGATGTGGGACATCCTCCAAGAAACTCACGAAGGTACTACTGATGTTAAGAGAGCTCGTGTGAATACGCTCATGCACGAATATGAATTATTTAGCATGAAGAAAGAAGAGTCAATCAGCGATTTGCAAACCAGATTCACACACATAGTCAACAACCTGCATGCACTAGGAAAAGATGTGGATAATGAACAGCAGATTGGAAAGATCATGAGATGTTTAACCAGAGAATGGCAGCCAAAGATAACAGCCATAGCTGAGTCTAGAGATCTTGCAAAGATGACGACAGCAACACTATTTGGAAAGTTAAGGGAACATGAAATGGAATTACAACGACTGGATGAATCCGAAATGGAAAGTAGGAAAAAGAAAGGTTTATCTCTGAAGGTTCAAGCAAATCAGTCAAAAATTGAATCCGATAGCTGCTCAAATGAATCCAGCAGTGACAATGAAGAACCAGAAATCGGACTGCTTGTCAAGAAATTTAAGAAATTTCTGAAGAAGAAAGATAACAAATTCAGAAAACCATCCAGCTCCAAGACTAGCGACAACAAGCAAATTACATGTTATGAATGTGGGAAGACTGGTCACATAAAGTCAGAATGCTACAAATTGCAGAACAAAAATAAAGCTGCAAAATCAAAAGGCAAAGAACCAGTCACCAAAACAAAGAAGGCGTATATTGCTTGGAACGATAATGATGAATCCTCTGCCTCTTCGGATGAAGAAGAAGCCAATATGTGTCTCATGGCAAATTCAGATTCAGAATCGGAAAAAGAGGTTAGTTCACAATTTAATCCAACATATGATGAACTTCAAGAAGCTTTCAATGAATTGCATGATGATTATGTGAACTCCATAAAACAGTTGTTAAGCACAAAGAAAATGCTTGAACAAGTGAATGTTGAGCATAAAGAAATTGAAAATTTATGTGAACAACTGAAAAAGGATTCACAAGAAAAATCTGCAAAGTGCATTGAACTTGAACATACAGTTACATCATTAAAATCTGATTTGTTAAAGTTTGCTAATAGTAAAGATAAACTGAATGTCATACTTAGCAATCAAAGACATGTTCATGAAAAATCTGGTTTAGGATATACACCAAACATGCATGTTAAAAGGAATAAAAATAGATATGGTATTGGTTATATGCAAACCAGAAGTGTCAAACATGGTCAGAAATCTGCCATTGCTAAGAATATGTATGATATCTTTACTAAGCCAAATCACCATTCATCCTTTAATGGCAAGTGTCATTTCTGTTGCAGAAATGGACATTTTGTGTCAAATTGCAAGTTTAAAAAATTAGCCAATAAGGGATGGAAGCAAATTTGGAAAGCAAAGAAATCTGTGTTTGACACTAACCAAACAGGACCCAATTTAGATTGGGGACCTAAAACAAAATTCTGATTTTGTTTTGCAGGTGTGCTTGACATCCACTAAGCACTCATGGTATTTGGATAGCGGATGTTCGAAGCACATGACAGGGGACAAATCCAAATTTCTGTCCTTGACATTAAAGGAAGGAGGTTTTGTCAAATATGGAGACAACAATAGAGGAAAAATTATTGGAATTGGTGATATAGGCAATGAGTCAACAACAGTGATTAAGAATGTATTATATGTTGAAGGACTCAAGCATAACTTGCTAAGCATAAGTCAGCTATGTGACAAAGGTTTTCAAGTAAGTTTTTCATCACAATCTTGCATTATTGAGCATAAAGATGACAAAAACATAAAGCTGATTGGTGACAGAATTAACAACATCTATATGTTGGATTTCAATTCTGTACCAAGTGCTGTATGTTGCTTGTTATCAAATCAAGATGAAACATGGTTGTGGCATAAACGCATTGCTCATATTCATATTAATCACTTGAATAAGCTTGTTAGCAAACAGCTAGTAATAGGACTCCCCAATAGGAAGTTTTCTAAGGATAGGTTGTGTGATTCATGTGAGAAGAGTAAACTGGTTAAGACTCCGTTTCCCTCTATAGATTTGGTTAGAACAAATAGAGTTTTACAACTAGTTCACATGGACCTTTTCGGACCTGCCCAAGTTAAGAGTTTAGGTGGGAACCTATATGGATATGTGCTGGTTGATGATTATTCTAGATTCACATGGACTTACTTTTTAGCTCATAAAAGTGATACATTCTCTGTTTTCAAAAAGTTTGCTGCTTTAGTACAAAATGAGAATGATTTGAAAATTGTTTCAATAAAAAGTGATCATGGAGGTGAATTCCAAAATGATCTTTTTCAAAATTATTGTGAATCAAATGGAATCAACCACATGTATTCAGCCCCTAGGACACCACAGCAGAATGGGGTAGTGGAGAGGAAAAATAGATCCCTAGAAGAGTTAGCTAGGACCATGCTTAAGGACTCCAACCTACCTAAGTACTTTTGGGCAGATGCAATTAGTACAGCCACTCATATTGTGAATAGAGTACTGATTAGACCCCTTCTTAAGAAAACACCCTATGAGCTTTACAAGGGTAGAAAACCAAACCTGTCTTACTTTAGGATTTTTGGTTGTAAGTGCTTTGTTTTGAACAATGGCAAGGAACACCTAGGAAAGTTTGACCCTAAGGCAGATGAAGGAATCTTTCTAGGATACTCCCAAACTAGTAAAGCCTATAGAATCTACAACAAAAGAACAAAAACCATAGAAGAGTCAGTTCATGTAAAGTTTGATGAATCTTTTACAGAAAACTTGAACAAAACTCCTTCTAAGGTTAATGATATTTTGGATGATGTTGTAGAATCTGAACCCCTAGAACAACCTATAGCTGATCCTCCAACTAGTGCAGACCCTATAGAACCTATAGAAACCAGTGAGTTACCTAAGGAATGGAGATTCAATAGAAACCACCCCTTAGACAACATCATAGGTGACATCTCTAGAGGTGTGTCAACTAGAGGAAACCTTAGAGAGTTCTGTAACCTCACAGCCTTTGTGTCTCAGATTGAACCTAAGAACATTAAGGAAGCCCTTTTAGATAGTGAGTGGATACTTGCTATGCAAGAGGAGTTAAACCAGTTTGAGAGGAACAAAGTGTGGAACTTGGTACCTAGGCCAGAGGGTAAGCATGTTATAGGAACTAGGTGGGTGTTCAGAAATAAGTTAGATGAGAATGGTGTGATAACTAGGAATAAGGCCAGATTAGTTGCAAAGGGTTATAGTCAAGAGGAGGGAATAGACTTTGATGAGACCTATGCCCCTGTAGCTAGACTAGAAGCCATAAGGATTTTGTTGGCCTATGCATGTATCATGGACTTCAATCTATATCAAATGGATGTGAAGAGTGCATTTCTTAATGGAGACCTACAAGAGGAAGTTTTTGTGAGCCAAACACCAGGTTTTGAAAATCCAGATTTTCCTAACCATGTGTATAAACTCTCAAAGGCCCTCTATGGGTTGAAACAAGCTCCAAGAGCTTGGTATGAGAAACTCAGCACTTTCCTCATTCAACAAAATTTTTCTAGAGGAAATGTTGATAAGACACTCTTTACAAAAACTATTGAAAATGACATCTTGCTGGTCCAAATTTATGTTGATGACATTATATTTGGATCAACAAATGACAAGCTTTGCAAAGAATTTGAAAACTTGATGAAAGGTAAATTTGAAATGTCAATGATGGGTGAACTATCATATTTCTTGGGATTTCAAATTAACCAAACCAAGCAAGGCATTTTCATTAGTCAATCCAAATATTGTTCTGATTTGATAAAGAAATTTAACTTTGATAAGCTTAAGTCCATTGATACACCCATGAGTCAAGGAAATTTCTTAGACCGAGATGAGTTAGGTAAGCCTGTAGATGTAACCAGATTTCGTGGTATGATTGGATCTCTGCTCTACCTTACAGCAAGCCGACCCGATATTATGTTCAGCGTTTGCATGTGTGCACGGTATCAATCGAATCCGAAGGAATCTCACCTCACTGCAGTAAAGAGAATTTTCAGATACTTAGTAGGTACTAAGAACCTTGGTTTGTGGTATCCAAAAGGTTCAACATGTACTTTGGTTGGGTATTCAGACTCAGATTTTGCTGGTTGTAAACTTGACAGAAAAAGCACTTCAGGTACATGTCATCTACTTGGTAATTCTCTAGTGTCCTGGTTTAGTAAGAAGCAAACAAGTATTGCTTTGTCTACTGCAGAAGCCGAATACATAGCAGCTGGGAGCTGTTGTGCTCAAATCTTGTGGATGAAACAGCACCTAATGGACTTCGGTGTTGATTTGGGAACAGTGCCGATCATGTGTGACAACACCAGTGCTATCAGCATAACAAAGAACCCAGTAATGCATTCAAGGACAAAACATATTGAGGTAAGGCATCACTTCATAAGAGATCATTTTCAGAATGGAGTCATCAAACTTGAATATGTGAATACTACAGAACAACTAGCAGATATCTTCACGAAAGCATTACCAAAAGAAAGCTTTTTGAACATAAGGATGAAACTAGGGATCATTGATCCTAGTGAGATATAAGTTTTTTTGTGATTTTGGTATTTATCAGTGAAGTTTTCCAGATTAATCGAGTTGGAAATCGATTACTTGATGAAAACTGTTTATAAAATCGATTTGGAAATCGATTTGGTTAGCCCAGAGTTCAGATTTTTGGAAAATATTGTGTAAAAATCCCGAGCATCGATTTGGAAATCGATTGATTCAGTGTTCAGTTTTTTAACATGTGGAACAATCGATTTGGACATCGATTTAGTAAAACGGAAAATCGATTTGGGAATCGATTAGGAATATGACCGTTGCGAATTTTTAACTAGCCGTTGGACTTCATAATTACGAAATCGATTAAGGATTCGGTGTAACGGTAACCCAATCGATTTGGCAATCGATTGACAAGGGTTAAAGTATAAAAAGGTAAAGGACAAAATCGATTTCTGCATCTCAGTTTTCCAGATTTTCCAGAAAGTTTCAATTTTTTCACTCTGTCTGCTTCATTGCTCTGCATATTCTTCAGCGTATTCATTCTATCTACCTACATTCAATCAATTATTTTGTGATTATGGCTCGTGTAAAGCAAACTCAGGCACACACACCCTCACCTTCTTCATCCTCCACTAGTGAAACTCCCTCACCACCTCAAACACTAACCAAAAGAGTTCCAATTCCCACACACAAAATTCTTGCTTAGGTTTTAGGTTTTAGGTTTTAGGTTTTAGGTTTTAGGTTTTAGGTTTTAGGTTTTAGGTTTTAGGTTTTAGGTTTTAGGTTTTAGGTTTTAGGTTTTAGGTTTTAGGTTTTAGGTTTTAGGTTTTAGGTTTTAGGTTTTAGGTTTTAGGTTTTAGGTTTTAGGTTTTTGGTTTTTGGTTTTAGGTTTTAGGTTTTAGGTTTTTGGTTTTTGGTTTTAGGTTTTAGGTTTTAGGTTTTTGGTTTTTGGTTTTAGGTTTTAGGTTTTAGGTTTTTGGTTTTTGGTTTTAGGTTTTAGGTTTTAGGTTTTTGGTTTTTGGTTTTTGGTTTTAGGTTTTAGGTTTTAGGTTTTTGGTTTTTGGTTTTTGGTTTTAGGTTTTAGGTTTTAGGTTTTAGGTTTTAGGTTTTAGGTTTTAGGTTTTAGGTTTTAGGTTTTAGGTTTTAGGTTTTAGGTTTTAGGTTTTAGGTTTTAGGTTTTAGGTTTTAGGTTTTAGGTTTTAGGTTTTAGGTTTTAGGTTTTAGGTTTTAGGTTTTAGGTTTTAGGTTTTAGGTTTTAGGTTTTAGGTTTTAGGTTTTAGGTTTTAGGTTTTAGGTTTTAGGTTTTAGGTTTTAGGTTTTAGGTTTTTGGTTTTTGGTTTTAGGTTTTAGGTTTTAGGTTTTTGGTTTTTGGTTTTAGGTTTTAGGTTTTAGGTTTTTGGTTTTTGGTTTTAGGTTTTAGGTTTTAGGTTTTTGGTTTTTGGTTTTAGGTTTTAGGTTTTAGGTTTTTGGTTTTTGGTTTTAGGTTTTAGGTTTTAGGTTTTTGGTTTTTGGTTTTTGGTTTTAGGTTTTAGGTTTTAGGTTTTAGGTTTTAGGTTTTAGGTTTTATGTTTTAGGTTTTAGGTTTTAGGTTTTAGGTTTTAGGTTTTAGGTTTTAGGTTTTAGGTTTTAGGTTTTAGGTTTTAGGTTTTAGGTTTTAGGTTTTAGGTTTTAGGTTTTAGGTTTTAGGTTTTAGGTTTTAGGTTTTAGGTTTTAGGTTTTAGGTTTTAGGTTTTAGGTTTTAGGTTTTAGGTTTTAGGTTTTAGGTTTTAGGTTTTAGGTTTTAGGTTTTAGGTTTTAGGTTTTAGGTTTTTGGTTTTTGGTTTTAGGTTTTAGGTTTTAGGTTTTTGGTTTTTGGTTTTAGGTTTTAGGTTTTAGGTTTTTGGTTTTTGGTTTTAGGTTTTAGGTTTTAGGTTTTTGGTTTTTGGTTTTAGGTTTTAGGTTTTAGGTTTTTGGTTTTTGGTTTTTGGTTTTAGGTTTTAGGTTTTAGGTTTTAGGTTTTAGGTTTTAGGTTTTAGGTTTTAGGTTTTAGGTTTTAGGTTTTAGGTTTTAGGTTTTAGGTTTTAGGTTTTAGGTTTTAGGTTTTAGGTTTTAGGTTTTAGGTTTTAGGTTTTAGGTTTTAGGTTTTAGGTTTTAGGTTTTAGGTTTTAGGTTTTAGGTTTTAGGTTTTAGGTTTTAGGTTTTAGGTTTTAGGTTTTAGGTTTTAGGTTTTAGGTTTTAGGTTTTAGGTTTTAGGTTTTAGGTTTTAGGTTTTAGGTTTTAGGTTTTAGGTTTTAGGTTTTTGGTTTTTGGTTTTAGGTTTTAGGTTTTAGGTTTTTGGTTTTTGGTTTTAGGTTTTAGGTTTTAGGTTTTTGGTTTTTGGTTTTAGGTTTTAGGTTTTAGGTTTTTGGTTTTTGGTTTTAGGTTTTAGGTTTTAGGTTTTTGGTTTTTGGTTTTTGGTTTTAGGTTTTAGGTTTTAGGTTTTAGGTTTTAGGTTTTAGGTTTTAGGTTTTAGGTTTTAGGTTTTATGTTTTAGGTTTTAGGTTTTAGGTTTTAGGTTTTAGGTTTTAGGTTTTAGGTTTTAGGTTTTAGGTTTTAGGTTTTAGGTTTTAGGTTTTAGGTTTTAGGTTTTAGGTTTTAGGTTTTAGGTTTTAGGTTTTAGGTTTTAGGTTTTAGGTTTTAGGTTTTAGGTTTTAGGTTTTAGGTTTTAGGTTTTAGGTTTTAGGTTTTAGGTTTTAGGTTTTAGGTTTTAGGTTTTAGGTTTTAGGTTTTAGGTTTTAGGTTTTTGGTTTTTGGTTTTAGGTTTTAGGTTTTAGGTTTTTGGTTTTTGGTTTTAGGTTTTAGGTTTTAGGTTTTTGGTTTTTGGTTTTAGGTTTTAGGTTTTAGGTTTTTGGTTTTTGGTTTTTGGTTTTAGGTTTTAGGTTTTAGGTTTTTGGTTTTTGGTTTTTGGTTTTAGGTTTTAGGTTTTAGGTTTTAGGTTTTAGGTTTTAGGTTTTAGGTTTTAGGTTTTAGGTTTTAGGTTTTAGGTTTTAGGTTTTAGGTTTTAGGTTTTAGGTTTTAGGTTTTAGGTTTTAGGTTTTAGGTTTTAGGTTTTAGGTTTTAGGTTTTAGGTTTTAGGTTTTAGGTTTTAGGTTTTAGGTTTTAGGTTTTAGGTTTTAGGTTTTAGGTTTTAGGTTTTAGGTTTTAGGTTTTAGGTTTTAGGTTTTAGGTTTTAGGTTTTTGGTTTTTGGTTTTAGGTTTTAGGTTTTAGGTTTTTGGTTTTTGGTTTTAGGTTTTAGGTTTTAGGTTTTTGGTTTTTGGTTTTAGGTTTTAGGTTTTAGGTTTTTGGTTTTTGGTTTTAGGTTTTAGGTTTTAGGTTTTTGGTTTTTGGTTTTTGGTTTTAGGTTTTAGGTTTTAGGTTTTTGGTTTTTGGTTTTTGGTTTTAGGTTTTAGGTTTTAGGTTTTAGGTTTTAGGTTTTAGGTTTTAGGTTTTAGGTTTTAGGTTTTAGGTTTTAGGTTTTAGGTTTTAGGTTTTAGGTTTTAGGTTTTAGGTTTTAGGTTTTAGGTTTTAGGTTTTAGGTTTTAGGTTTTAGGTTTTAGGTTTTAGGTTTTAGGTTTTAGGTTTTAGGTTTTAGGTTTTAGGTTTTAGGTTTTAGGTTTTAGGTTTTAGGTTTTAGGTTTTAGGTTTTAGGTTTTTGGTTTTTGGTTTTAGGTTTTAGGTTTTAGGTTTTTGGTTTTTGGTTTTAGGTTTTAGGTTTTAGGTTTTTGGTTTTTGGTTTTAGGTTTTAGGTTTTAGGTTTTTGGTTTTTGGTTTTAGGTTTTAGGTTTTAGGTTTTTGGTTTTTGGTTTTAGGTTTTAGGTTTTAGGTTTTTGGTTTTTGGTTTTTGGTTTTAGGTTTTAGGTTTTAGGTTTTAGGTTTTAGGTTTTAGGTTTTATGTTTTAGGTTTTAGGTTTTAGGTTTTAGGTTTTAGGTTTTAGGTTTTAGGTTTTAGGTTTTAGGTTTTAGGTTTTAGGTTTTAGGTTTTAGGTTTTAGGTTTTAGGTTTTAGGTTTTAGGTTTTAGGTTTTAGGTTTTAGGTTTTAGGTTTTAGGTTTTAGGTTTTAGGTTTTAGGTTTTAGGTTTTAGGTTTTAGGTTTTAGGTTTTAGGTTTTAGGTTTTAGGTTTTAGGTTTTAGGTTTTAGGTTTTTGGTTTTTGGTTTTAGGTTTTAGGTTTTAGGTTTTTGGTTTTTGGTTTTAGGTTTTAGGTTTTAGGTTTTTGGTTTTTGGTTTTAGGTTTTAGGTTTTAGGTTTTTGGTTTTTGGTTTTAGGTTTTAGGTTTTAGGTTTTTGGTTTTTGGTTTTTGGTTTTAGGTTTTAGGTTTTAGGTTTTAGGTTTTAGGTTTTAGGTTTTAGGTTTTAGGTTTTAGGTTTTAGGTTTTAGGTTTTAGGTTTTAGGTTTTAGGTTTTAGGTTTTAGGTTTTAGGTTTTAGGTTTTAGGTTTTAGGTTTTAGGTTTTAGGTTTTAGGTTTTAGGTTTTAGGTTTTAGGTTTTAGGTTTTAGGTTTTAGGTTTTAGGTTTTAGGTTTTAGGTTTTAGGTTTTAGGTTTTAGGTTTTAGGTTTTAGGTTTTAGGTTTTAGGTTTTAGGTTTTAGGTTTTAGGTTTTAGGTTTTAGGTTTTAGGTTTTAGGTTTTAGGTTTTAGGTTTTTGGTTTTTGGTTTTAGGTTTTAGGTTTTAGGTTTTTGGTTTTTGGTTTTAGGTTTTAGGTTTTAGGTTTTTGGTTTTTGGTTTTAGGTTTTAGGTTTTAGGTTTTTGGTTTTTGGTTTTTGGTTTTAGGTTTTAGGTTTTAGGTTTTAGGTTTTAGGTTTTAGGTTTTAGGTTTTAGGTTTTAGGTTTTAGGTTTTATGTTTTAGGTTTTAGGTTTTAGGTTTTAGGTTTTAGGTTTTAGGTTTTAGGTTTTAGGTTTTAGGTTTTAGGTTTTAGGTTTTAGGTTTTAGGTTTTAGGTTTTAGGTTTTAGGTTTTAGGTTTTAGGTTTTAGGTTTTAGGTTTTAGGTTTTAGGTTTTAGGTTTTAGGTTTTAGGTTTTAGGTTTTAGGTTTTAGGTTTTAGGTTTTAGGTTTTAGGTTTTTGGTTTTTGGTTTTAGGTTTTAGGTTTTAGGTTTTTGGTTTTTGGTTTTAGGTTTTAGGTTTTAGGTTTTTGGTTTTTGGTTTTAGGTTTTAGGTTTTAGGTTTTTGGTTTTTGGTTTTAGGTTTTAGGTTTTAGGTTTTTGGTTTTTGGTTTTTGGTTTTAGGTTTTAGGTTTTAGGTTTTTGGTTTTTGGTTTTTGGTTTTAGGTTTTAGGTTTTAGGTTTTAGGTTTTAGGTTTTAGGTTTTAGGTTTTAGGTTTTAGGTTTTAGGTTTTAGGTTTTAGGTTTTAGGTTTTAGGTTTTAGGTTTTAGGTTTTAGGTTTTAGGTTTTAGGTTTTAGGTTTTAGGTTTTAGGTTTTAGGTTTTAGGTTTTAGGTTTTAGGTTTTAGGTTTTAGGTTTTAGGTTTTAGGTTTTAGGTTTTAGGTTTTAGGTTTTAGGTTTTAGGTTTTAGGTTTTAGGTTTTAGGTTTTAGGTTTTAGGTTTTAGGTTTTAGGTTTTAGGTTTTAGGTTTTAGGTTTTTGGTTTTTGGTTTTAGGTTTTAGGTTTTAGGTTTTTGGTTTTTGGTTTTAGGTTTTAGGTTTTAGGTTTTTGGTTTTTGGTTTTTGGTTTTAGGTTTTAGGTTTTAGGTTTTTGGTTTTTGGTTTTTGGTTTTAGGTTTTAGGTTTTAGGTTTTAGGTTTTAGGTTTTAGGTTTTATGTTTTAGGTTTTAGGTTTTAGGTTTTAGGTTTTAGGTTTTAGGTTTTAGGTTTTAGGTTTTAGGTTTTAGGTTTTAGGTTTTAGGTTTTAGGTTTTAGGTTTTAGGTTTTAGGTTTTAGGTTTTAGGTTTTAGGTTTTAGGTTTTAGGTTTTAGGTTTTAGGTTTTAGGTTTTAGGTTTTAGGTTTTAGGTTTTAGGTTTTAGGTTTTAGGTTTTAGGTTTTTGGTTTTTGGTTTTTGGTTTTAGGTTTTAGGTTTTAGGTTTTTGGTTTTTGGTTTTTGGTTTTAGGTTTTAGGTTTTAGGTTTTTGGTTTTTGGTTTTTGGTTTTAGGTTTTAGGTTTTAGGTTTTTGGTTTTTGGTTTTTGGTTTTAGGTTTTAGGTTTTAGGTTTTTGGTTTTTGGTTTTTGGTTTTAGGTTTTAGGTTTTAGGTTTTTGGTTTTTGGTTTTTGGTTTTAGGTTTTAGGTTTTAGGTTTTAGGTTTTAGGTTTTAGGTTTTAGGTTTTAGGTTTTAGGTTTTAGGTTTTAGGTTTTAGGTTTTAGGTTTTAGGTTTTAGGTTTTAGGTTTTAGGTTTTAGGTTTTAGGTTTTAGGTTTTAGGTTTTAGGTTTTAGGTTTTAGGTTTTAGGTTTTAGGTTTTAGGTTTTAGGTTTTAGGTTTTAGGTTTTAGGTTTTAGGTTTTAGGTTTTAGGTTTTAGGTTTTAGGTTTTAGGTTTTAGGTTTTAGGTTTTAGGTTTTAGGTTTTAGGTTTTTGGTTTTTGGTTTTAGGTTTTAGGTTTTAGGTTTTTGGTTTTTGGTTTTAGGTTTTAGGTTTTAGGTTTTTGGTTTTTGGTTTTAGGTTTTAGGTTTTAGGTTTTTGGTTTTTGGTTTTTGGTTTTAGGTTTTAGGTTTTAGGTTTTAGGTTTTAGGTTTTAGGTTTTAGGTTTTAGGTTTTAGGTTTTAGGTTTTAGGTTTTAGGTTTTAGGTTTTAGGTTTTAGGTTTTAGGTTTTAGGTTTTAGGTTTTAGGTTTTAGGTTTTAGGTTTTAGGTTTTAGGTTTTAGGTTTTAGGTTTTAGGTTTTAGGTTTTAGGTTTTAGGTTTTAGGTTTTAGGTTTTAGGTTTTAGGTTTTAGGTTTTAGGTTTTAGGTTTTAGGTTTTAGGTTTTTGGTTTTTGGTTTTAGGTTTTAGGTTTTAGGTTTTTGGTTTTTGGTTTTAGGTTTTAGGTTTTAGGTTTTTGGTTTTTGGTTTTAGGTTTTAGGTTTTAGGTTTTTGGTTTTTGGTTTTAGGTTTTAGGTTTTAGGTTTTTGGTTTTTGGTTTTAGGTTTTAGGTTTTAGGTTTTTGGTTTTTGGTTTTAGGTTTTAGGTTTTAGGTTTTTGGTTTTTGGTTTTTGGTTTTAGGTTTTAGGTTTTAGGTTTTATGTTTTAGGTTTTAGGTTTTAGGTTTTAGGTTTTAGGTTTTAGGTTTTAGGTTTTAGGTTTTAGGTTTTAGGTTTTAGGTTTTAGGTTTTAGGTTTTAGGTTTTAGGTTTTAGGTTTTAGGTTTTAGGTTTTAGGTTTTAGGTTTTAGGTTTTAGGTTTTAGGTTTTAGGTTTTAGGTTTTAGGTTTTAGGTTTTAGGTTTTAGGTTTTAGGTTTTAGGTTTTTGGTTTTTGGTTTTAGGTTTTAGGTTTTAGGTTTTTGGTTTTTGGTTTTAGGTTTTAGGTTTTAGGTTTTTGGTTTTTGGTTTTAGGTTTTAGGTTTTAGGTTTTTGGTTTTTGGTTTTAGGTTTTAGGTTTTAGGTTTTTGGTTTTTGGTTTTAGGTTTTAGGTTTTAGGTTTTAGGTTTTAGGTTTTAGGTTTTAGGTTTTAGGTTTTAGGTTTTAGGTTTTAGGTTTTAGGTTTTAGGTTTTAGGTTTTAGGTTTTAGGTTTTAGGTTTTAGGTTTTAGGTTTTAGGTTTTAGGTTTTAGGTTTTAGGTTTTAGGTTTTAGGTTTTAGGTTTTAGGTTTTAGGTTTTAGGTTTTAGGTTTTAGGTTTTAGGTTTTAGGTTTTAGGTTTTAGGTTTTAGGTTTTAGGTTTTAGGTTTTAGGTTTTAGGTTTTAGGTTTTAGGTTTTAGGTTTTAGGTTTTAGGTTTTAGGTTTTAGGTTTTAGGTTTTAGGTTTTAGGTTTTTGGTTTTTGGTTTTTGGTTTTAGGTTTTAGGTTTTAGGTTTTTGGTTTTTGGTTTTTGGTTTTAGGTTTTAGGTTTTAGGTTTTTGGTTTTTGGTTTTTGGTTTTAGGTTTTAGGTTTTAGGTTTTTGGTTTTTGGTTTTTGGTTTTAGGTTTTAGGTTTTAGGTTTTAGGTTTTAGGTTTTAGGTTTTAGGTTTTAGGTTTTAGGTTTTAGGTTTTAGGTTTTATGTTTTAGGTTTTAGGTTTTAGGTTTTAGGTTTTAGGTTTTAGGTTTTAGGTTTTAGGTTTTAGGTTTTAGGTTTTAGGTTTTAGGTTTTAGGTTTTAGGTTTTAGGTTTTAGGTTTTAGGTTTTAGGTTTTAGGTTTTAGGTTTTAGGTTTTAGGTTTTAGGTTTTAGGTTTTAGGTTTTAGGTTTTAGGTTTTAGGTTTTAGGTTTTAGGTTTTAGGTTTTAGGTTTTAGGTTTTAGGTTTTAGGTTTTAGGTTTTAGGTTTTAGGTTTTAGGTTTTAGGTTTTAGGTTTTTGGTTTTTGGTTTTAGGTTTTAGGTTTTAGGTTTTTGGTTTTTGGTTTTAGGTTTTAGGTTTTAGGTTTTTGGTTTTTGGTTTTAGGTTTTAGGTTTTAGGTTTTTGGTTTTTGGTTTTTGGTTTTAGGTTTTAGGTTTTAGGTTTTAGGTTTTAGGTTTTAGGTTTTAGGTTTTAGGTTTTAGGTTTTAGGTTTTAGGTTTTAGGTTTTAGGTTTTAGGTTTTAGGTTTTAGGTTTTAGGTTTTAGGTTTTAGGTTTTAGGTTTTAGGTTTTAGGTTTTAGGTTTTAGGTTTTAGGTTTTAGGTTTTAGGTTTTAGGTTTTAGGTTTTAGGTTTTAGGTTTTAGGTTTTAGGTTTTAGGTTTTAGGTTTTAGGTTTTAGGTTTTAGGTTTTAGGTTTTTGGTTTTTGGTTTTAGGTTTTAGGTTTTAGGTTTTTGGTTTTTGGTTTTTGGTTTTAGGTTTTAGGTTTTAGGTTTTTGGTTTTTGGTTTTTGGTTTTAGGTTTTAGGTTTTAGGTTTTTGGTTTTTGGTTTTTGGTTTTAGGTTTTAGGTTTTAGGTTTTTGGTTTTTGGTTTTTGGTTTTAGGTTTTAGGTTTTAGGTTTTTGGTTTTTGGTTTTTGGTTTTAGGTTTTAGGTTTTAGGTTTTATGTTTTAGGTTTTAGGTTTTAGGTTTTAGGTTTTAGGTTTTAGGTTTTAGGTTTTAGGTTTTAGGTTTTAGGTTTTAGGTTTTAGGTTTTAGGTTTTAGGTTTTAGGTTTTAGGTTTTAGGTTTTAGGTTTTAGGTTTTAGGTTTTAGGTTTTAGGTTTTAGGTTTTAGGTTTTAGGTTTTAGGTTTTAGGTTTTAGGTTTTAGGTTTTAGGTTTTAGGTTTTTGGTTTTTGGTTTTTGGTTTTAGGTTTTAGGTTTTAGGTTTTAGGTTTTAGGTTTTAGGTTTTAGGTTTTAGGTTTTAGGTTTTAGGTTTTTGGTTTTTGGTTTTTGGTTTTAGGTTTTAGGTTTTAGGTTTTTGGTTTTTGGTTTTTGGTTTTAGGTTTTAGGTTTTAGGTTTTAGGTTTTAGGTTTTAGGTTTTAGGTTTTAGGTTTTAGGTTTTAGGTTTTAGGTTTTAGGTTTTAGGTTTTAGGTTTTAGGTTTTAGGTTTTAGGTTTTAGGTTTTAGGTTTTAGGTTTTAGGTTTTAGGTTTTAGGTTTTAGGTTTTAGGTTTTAGGTTTTAGGTTTTAGGTTTTAGGTTTTAGGTTTTAGGTTTTAGGTTTTAGGTTTTAGGTTTTAGGTTTTAGGTTTTAGGTTTTAGGTTTTAGGTTTTAGGTTTTAGGTTTTAGGTTTTAGGTTTTAGGTTTTAGGTTTTTGGTTTTTGGTTTTAGGTTTTAGGTTTTAGGTTTTTGGTTTTTGGTTTTTGGTTTTAGGTTTTAGGTTTTAGGTTTTTGGTTTTTGGTTTTTGGTTTTAGGTTTTAGGTTTTAGGTTTTTGGTTTTTGGTTTTTGGTTTTAGGTTTTAGGTTTTAGGTTTTTGGTTTTTGGTTTTTGGTTTTAGGTTTTAGGTTTTAGGTTTTATGTTTTAGGTTTTAGGTTTTAGGTTTTTGGTTTTTGGTTTTTGGTTTTAGGTTTTAGGTTTTAGGTTTTAGGTTTTAGGTTTTAGGTTTTAGGTTTTAGGTTTTAGGTTTTAGGTTTTAGGTTTTAGGTTTTAGGTTTTAGGTTTTAGGTTTTAGGTTTTAGGTTTTAGGTTTTAGGTTTTAGGTTTTAGGTTTTAGGTTTTAGGTTTTAGGTTTTAGGTTTTAGGTTTTAGGTTTTTGGTTTTTGGTTTTAGGTTTTAGGTTTTAGGTTTTTGGTTTTTGGTTTTAGGTTTTAGGTTTTAGGTTTTTGGTTTTTGGTTTTAGGTTTTAGGTTTTAGGTTTTTGGTTTTTGGTTTTAGGTTTTAGGTTTTAGGTTTTTGGTTTTTGGTTTTAGGTTTTAGGTTTTAGGTTTTTGGTTTTTGGTTTTAGGTTTTAGGTTTTAGGTTTTAGGTTTTAGGTTTTAGGTTTTAGGTTTTAGGTTTTAGGTTTTAGGTTTTAGGTTTTAGGTTTTAGGTTTTAGGTTTTAGGTTTTAGGTTTTAGGTTTTAGGTTTTAGGTTTTAGGTTTTAGGTTTTAGGTTTTAGGTTTTAGGTTTTAGGTTTTAGGTTTTAGGTTTTAGGTTTTAGGTTTTAGGTTTTAGGTTTTAGGTTTTAGGTTTTAGGTTTTAGGTTTTAGGTTTTAGGTTTTAGGTTTTAGGTTTTAGGTTTTAGGTTTTAGGTTTTAGGTTTTTGGTTTTTGGTTTTTGGTTTTAGGTTTTAGGTTTTAGGTTTTTGGTTTTTGGTTTTTGGTTTTAGGTTTTAGGTTTTAGGTTTTTGGTTTTTGGTTTTTGGTTTTAGGTTTTAGGTTTTAGGTTTTTGGTTTTTGGTTTTTGGTTTTAGGTTTTAGGTTTTAGGTTTTAGGTTTTAGGTTTTAGGTTTTAGGTTTTAGGTTTTAGGTTTTAGGTTTTAGGTTTTAGGTTTTAGGTTTTAGGTTTTAGGTTTTAGGTTTTAGGTTTTAGGTTTTAGGTTTTAGGTTTTAGGTTTTAGGTTTTAGGTTTTAGGTTTTATGTTTTAGGTTTTAGGTTTTAGGTTTTAGGTTTTAGGTTTTAGGTTTTAGGTTTTAGGTTTTAGGTTTTAGGTTTTAGGTTTTAGGTTTTAGGTTTTAGGTTTTAGGTTTTAGGTTTTAGGTTTTAGGTTTTAGGTTTTTGGTTTTTGGTTTTTGGTTTTAGGTTTTAGGTTTTAGGTTTTAGGTTTTAGGTTTTAGGTTTTAGGTTTTAGGTTTTAGGTTTTAGGTTTTAGGTTTTAGGTTTTAGGTTTTAGGTTTTAGGTTTTAGGTTTTAGGTTTTAGGTTTTAGGTTTTAGGTTTTAGGTTTTAGGTTTTAGGTTTTAGGTTTTAGGTTTTAGGTTTTAGGTTTTAGGTTTTAGGTTTTAGGTTTTAGGTTTTAGGTTTTAGGTTTTAGGTTTTAGGTTTTAGGTTTTAGGTTTTAGGTTTTAGGTTTTAGGTTTTAGGTTTTAGGTTTTAGGTTTTAGGTTTTAGGTTTTAGGTTTTAGGTTTTAGGTTTTAGGTTTTAGGTTTTAGGTTTTAGGTTTTAGGTTTTAGGTTTTAGGTTTTAGGTTTTAGGTTTTAGGTTTTAGGTTTTAGGTTTTAGGTTTTAGGTTTTAGGTTTTAGGTTTTAGGTTTTAGGTTTTAGGTTTTAGGTTTTAGGTTTTAGGTTTTAGGTTTTAGGTTTTAGGTTTTAGGTTTTAGGTTTTAGGTTTTTGGTTTTTGGTTTTAGGTTTTAGGTTTTAGGTTTTTGGTTTTTGGTTTTTGGTTTTAGGTTTTAGGTTTTAGGTTTTTGGTTTTTGGTTTTTGGTTTTAGGTTTTAGGTTTTAGGTTTTATGTTTTAGGTTTTAGGTTTTAGGTTTTTGGTTTTTGGTTTTTGGTTTTAGGTTTTAGGTTTTAGGTTTTTGGTTTTTGGTTTTTGGTTTTAGGTTTTAGGTTTTAGGTTTTTGGTTTTTGGTTTTTGGTTTTAGGTTTTAGGTTTTAGGTTTTAGGTTTTAGGTTTTAGGTTTTAGGTTTTAGGTTTTAGGTTTTAGGTTTTAGGTTTTAGGTTTTAGGTTTTAGGTTTTAGGTTTTAGGTTTTAGGTTTTTGGTTTTTGGTTTTAGGTTTTAGGTTTTAGGTTTTTGGTTTTTGGTTTTAGGTTTTAGGTTTTAGGTTTTTGGTTTTTGGTTTTAGGTTTTAGGTTTTAGGTTTTTGGTTTTTGGTTTTAGGTTTTAGGTTTTAGGTTTTTGGTTTTTGGTTTTAGGTTTTAGGTTTTAGGTTTTTGGTTTTTGGTTTTAGGTTTTAGGTTTTAGGTTTTTGGTTTTTGGTTTTAGGTTTTAGGTTTTAGGTTTTTGGTTTTTGGTTTTTGGTTTTAGGTTTTAGGTTTTAGGTTTTAGGTTTTAGGTTTTAGGTTTTAGGTTTTAGGTTTTAGGTTTTAGGTTTTAGGTTTTAGGTTTTAGGTTTTAGGTTTTAGGTTTTAGGTTTTAGGTTTTAGGTTTTAGGTTTTAGGTTTTAGGTTTTAGGTTTTAGGTTTTAGGTTTTAGGTTTTAGGTTTTAGGTTTTAGGTTTTAGGTTTTAGGTTTTAGGTTTTAGGTTTTAGGTTTTAGGTTTTAGGTTTTAGGTTTTAGGTTTTAGGTTTTAGGTTTTAGGTTTTAGGTTTTAGGTTTTTGGTTTTTGGTTTTTGGTTTTAGGTTTTAGGTTTTAGGTTTTTGGTTTTTGGTTTTTGGTTTTAGGTTTTAGGTTTTAGGTTTTTGGTTTTAGGTTTTAGGTTTTAGGTTTTTGGTTTTAGGTTTTAGGTTTTAGGTTTTTGGTTTTAGGTTTTAGGTTTTAGGTTTTTGGTTTTAGGTTTTAGGTTTTAGGTTTTTGGTTTTAGGTTTTAGGTTTTAGGTTTTATGTTTTAGGTTTTAGGTTTTAGGTTTTAGGTTTTAGGTTTTAGGTTTTAGGTTTTAGGTTTTAGGTTTTAGGTTTTAGGTTTTAGGTTTTAGGTTTTAGGTTTTAGGTTTTAGGTTTTAGGTTTTAGGTTTTAGGTTTTAGGTTTTAGGTTTTAGGTTTTAGGTTTTAGGTTTTAGGTTTTAGGTTTTAGGTTTTAGGTTTTAGGTTTTAGGTTTTAGGTTTTAGGTTTTAGGTTTTAGGTTTTAGGTTTTAGGTTTTAGGTTTTAGGTTTTAGGTTTTAGGTTTTAGGTTTTAGGTTTTAGGTTTTAGGTTTTAGGTTTTAGGTTTTAGGTTTTAGGTTTTAGGTTTTAGGTTTTAGGTTTTAGGTTTTAGGTTTTAGGTTTTAGGTTTTAGGTTTTAGGTTTTAGGTTTTAGGTTTTAGGTTTTAGGTTTTAGGTTTTAGGTTTTAGGTTTTAGGTTTTAGGTTTTAGGTTTTAGGTTTTAGGTTTTAGGTTTTAGGTTTTAGGTTTTAGGTTATAGGGTATAGGGTATAGGGTATAGGGTATAGGGTATAGGGTATAGGGTATAGGGTATAGGGTATAGGGTATAGGGTATAGGGTATAGGGTATAGGGTATAGGGTATAGGGTATAGGGTATAGGGTATAGGGTATAGGGTATAGGGTATAGGGTATAGGGTATAGGGTATAGGGTATAGGGTATAGGGTATAGGGTATAGGGTATAGGGTATAGGGTATAGGGTATAGGGTATAGGGTATAGGGTATAGGGTATAGGGTATAGGGTATAGGGTATAGGGTATAGGGTATAGGGTATAGGGTATAGGGTATAGGGTATAGGGTATAGGGTATAGGGTATAGGGTATATTTATGGTTTATGGTTTATGGTTTAGGGTTTAGGCTTTAGGATTTAGTGTTTAGTGTTTCGGGTTTATGGTTTAGGGTTAAAGGTCTAGGGTTTAGTTCTTATTCATTTTAGGGTTTAGGGTTTGGGATTTAGGATTTAAGATTAATGGTTAAGGGTCTAGGTCTATTCTAGTTCATTTTGGTTCTTAATAAATGTAGTTCGTCGAATAAGTGTATAAGTCTCATTGGATTTAGATTTTAGGTTATTTTGGTTATTGATATGTTTCTTTTTGTCCATTTTAGATTTTAG
>NC_021162.2:28251835-28263360 GCF_000331145.2 Cicer arietinum | reverse complement strand
ATGGTTTAAGGTTTAGTTTTAACGATTAAGGATCTAGGTCTATTATAGACCATTTCTCGTCTTAATTGTTGGATTTTGATCCTTTGATTCCTAATTTTGACATAATTCACAATTCAACAATGTTCATACTTAATATGATAAATCTAATATTTCAATTGAGCAAAATTTCAGGAACACCAATTCAATCCTACACACTTGGATCAATTGCTTGGAACACAAGAAATCAACAAAAGTTGAATTCTGACTATGTAAATCGATTGGGAAATCGATTTCATAACAAGGGTGTAAGGAAATCCTAAGTGTTTGTGAATGTGCAATCGATTCGGCAATCGATTAGATCAATTAAAAATGAAAAATGCACAAGTCAGTAGCCTCTGATTTGGAGAAAATCGATTGGTAAATCGATTGAACATTTCACAAATCAAACCTGATGGTAACACATCGATTGGTAAATCGATTGAATGAGTCACAGTGGCACTCCAGTGCTGAGGAAATCGATTGGCAAATCGATTGACAAAGTATCATTTGAAAAATGACCTCACCTGTGACAAATACAATCGATTGGACAATCAATTGTTAACACTTTCAATTTTGATAAAGTTTGGTTGCAATCGATTGGCAAATCGATTGAACTAAACACCAGGTAAAAACTTTTCAGGAACATGCCACCAAAGCGATTGACAAGTCGATTGATATCAAATAGCTGAGCCACTGTTTTGAAAACAATCGATTGGCAAATCGATTGATATTAAAACTGAATCACTATTTTGAATCACATCGATTGACAAATCGATTGACATCAAAAACCTGAGCCACTGTTTTGAAAACAATCGATTGGCAAATCGATTGAAATAAACTTGTTGAAAACACAGTGAACTCTGAAGTTTGGCAAATCGATTGAGTAATCGATTGAAAATAGTTTTATTAAAACAGTTTCCCAGAAATCGATTAGGCAATCGATTTATACAGGTCTGGACATGTTCTGCTGAAAAGTGTTGTTTTAAAGAATCGATTGGTAAATCGATTAGCTTGTATAGTTTCAAGATTAAAGAAAACCAAGATCGCGATAATCGATTGGCAAATCGATTTAGCTCATTTTATAACTTTACAAAATCGATTGGGAAATCGATTTCGTAGTTGGTTTTTCAGAAACTATATAAGATGTCTTTCAATCTTTATTCTCATAACTTCTAAAAACTTTTACATAACTTTTACATAACTTTTTCCTAACTTTCATAATTTCTCTTATGCTCTCAAAAACGGTTCATGGCAACAAACTAACAACTTCATAATTGTGATTACAGATCTCAATACAGTTTGTTGACAATCTAAGAGAAATGATAATGTGCTCAAGAACAATCCATGAATATCCAGATTTGTGAAGAGCAACATTTATAAAGATTGAAGACCCTTTTGTTTTACAATCTTTTATTCTTTCTGTAATAAATCTTTGAACCAAAACGAACGTTGAAAATCCAGCTAGAAACTGGTGGCTACTTTCTTGGGTGAGAGGTCTCAACAAGAAAGAGTCGTACTTTGATTTTGTGTTAGGCTGCCGATTGTCTACAAGGATCAAAGGGTTGATAGAAAGCCAGCTAGAAACTGGTGGCTACTTTCTTGGGTGAAGAGTGTTCAACAAGAAAGAGTCGCACTGTGATTCTGTGATAGGTTGACGAGTATCTACAAGGATCAGAGGGTATTCAATAGGAAAGAGATCATTAAGATAGATAGGTTTCAGGGAGGAAACTGGACAATCTGTAATTGATTCTTTCTATTGAAGGAGAAGAAAATCTGAAATCCGATTGGATTTTCAGGACTGGACGTAGGTTGTTGTTGACAACCGAACCAGGATAAATCTCTGTGTTTTCTTCTCTAACTCTCTCTCTTTAATTTTCTATATTGCTAACTTTGCATGCCTCAAAATTTAAATTCCGCTGTGCACTTGATACTGATTAATTTGGTAAAGAAAACTGATATATTTTCTGTTATTTCGAGGTCAAGATAATTATGGTTAATGGTCTAGGGTATAGGATTTACGATTTAGTGTTTTGCGTTTCGGGTTCATGGTTTAGGGTTAAGGATCTAGGTCATATCTAGTCCATTTTGTTTCTTAATCAATGTAGTTCGTCGAATAAGTGCAAGTGTTACTAGATTTTGATTTTAGGTCGTTTTTGTTTTTGTTATGTTTCTATCTGCAATTTTAGTTCTTATATCTGGAGTTTGTCCAATAAGTACAAAAGTCTCAATAAATTAACATTTTAGGTTATTTTGGTCTTTACTAGGTTAAGGGATTAGGGTTTAGGGTTTATGTTTTATGGTTTAGGGTATAGGGTTTAGGGTTTATGGTTTATGGTTTAAGGTTTATGGTTTATGGTTTACGGTTTATGGTTTACGGTATACGGTTTATGGTTTATGGTTTATGGTTTATGGTTTATGGTTTATGGTTTATGGTTTATGGTTTATGGTTTATGGTTTATGGTTTATGGTTTATGGTTTATGGTTTATGGTTTATGGTTTATGGTTTATGGTTAATGGTTTATGGTTTATGGTTTATGGTTAATGGTTTATGGTTTATGGTTTATGGTTTATGGTTTATGGTTTATGGTTTATGGTTTATGGTTAATGGTTTATGGTTTATGGTTTATGGTTAATGGTTTATGGTTTATGGTTTATGGTTTATGGTTTATGGTTTATGGTTTATGGTTTATGGTTTATGGTTTATGGTTTATGGTTTATGGTTTATGGTTTATGGTTTATGGTTTATGGTTTATGGTTTATGGTTTATGGTTTATGGTTTATAGTTTATGGTTTATGGTTTATGGTTTATGGTTTATGGTCTAGGGTGTAGGCTTTACGATTTAGTGTTTCGTGTTTCGGGTTTATGGTTTAGGGTTAAGGGTCTAGGTCATATCTAGTCCATTTTGTTTCTTAATCAATGTAGTTCGTCGAATAAGCGCATCAGTGTTACTAGATTTTGATTTTAGGTCATTTTTGTTTTTGTTATGTTTCTTTCTAACAATTTTAGTTCTTATATATGGAGTTTGTCCAATAATTAAAAAAGTCTCAATAAATTAATATTTTAGGTTATTTTGGTCTTTACTAGGTTAAGGGATTAGGGTTTAGGGTTTAGGGTTTAGGTGTTATGGTTTAAGGGCCTAGGTCTATTCTAGTCCATTTTTGTTTTAACCAATGTATTTCATGATATAATTAAAAGCATAATTCTCAATGGATATAGATTTTAGGTCGTTTTTTTGTTTACTAGGTGGAATCTAATCCATTTTGTTTCTAAAACAGTGAAGTTCGTCTAATAAGTGCAAAAGATTCAATATATTAAAATTTTAGGTAATTTTGGAATTTTTTATGTTTTTTGTTGTTGTCCATTTTAGTTGTTATTCAATGTAGTTCAACCTATTAGTGCAAAAGTGACACTTGATTTAGATTTTAGGACGTTTTGGTTTTTGATATGTTTCATTTTTTCCGTTTTAGTTCTTATTCATTGAAGTTCATTTTGGTTCTTAATAAATGTAGTTCATTGAATAAGTGCATAAGTCTCATTAGATATAGATTTTAGGTTGTTTTGGTTTTTGATATGTTTCTTTTTGTCCATTTTAGTTCTTATTCATTGTAGTACGTCCAATAAGTTGAAAAGTCTCAATGCATTAATATTCTAGGTCATTATCGTCTTTACTAGGTTAAGGGATTAAGGTTTAGTGTTTATGGTTGAAGGTTTAGTGTTAACGATTAAGGATCTAGGTCTATTATAGACCATTTCTCTTCTTAATCAATATAGTTCGTCGAATTAGTGCATCAATCTAACTGGTTTTAGATTTTGGTTATTTTTGTTTTTGATGTGTTTCTTTTTGTACAATTTATTTCTTATTCATTGTAGTTCGTCCAATAAGTACAAAAGTTAAAATGCATTCATATTTTAAGTCAATTTGGTCTTTTAGAGGTTTAGGGATTAGAGTTTAGGTTTTGAGATTTAGGTCTTCAGTGTTTGGTTATAGGATTTTGGTTTTTGGTTTTAGGTTTTAGGTTTTAGGTTTTAGGGTTTAGGGTTTAGGGTATAGAGTTTAGGGTCTAGGGTTTAGGGTATAGAGTTTAGGGTCTAGGGTTTAGGGTTTAGGGTTTATGGTTTATGGTTTTTTGTTTATGCTTTATGGTTTATGGGTTATGTTTTATGGTTTATGGTTTAGGGTTTAGGCTTTACGATTTAGTGTTTTGCGTTTCGGGTTTATGTTTTAGGGTTATGGGTCTAGGTCATATCTAGTCCATTTTTTTTTTCTTAATCAATGTAGTTCGTCGAATAAGTGGATAAGTTTTACTAGATTTTGATTTCAGGTCATTTTTATTTTTGTTATGTTTCTTTCTGTCAATTTTAGTTCTTATATATGTAGTTTGTCCAATAAGTACAAAAGTCTCAGTAAATTAATATTTTAGGTTATTTTGGTTTTTACTAAGTTAAGGGATTAGGGTTTAGGGTTTAGGTTCTATGGTTTAAGGGCCTAGGTCTAATCTAGTCCATTTTGGTTTTAACCAATGTATTTCACGATATAATTAAAAGCATAATTCTCAATGGATATAGATTTTAGGTCGGTTTGTTGTTTACAAGGTGGAATCTAATCCATTTTGTTTCTAAAACAGTGAAGTTCGTCTAATAAGTGCAAAGATTCAATATATTAAAATTTTAGGTCATTGTGGAATTTGTTATATTTTTGTTGTTGTCCATTTCAGTTGTTAATCAATGTAGTTCAACCTATTAGTGCAAAAGTGTCACATGATTTAGATTTTAGGACGTATTGGTTTTTGATATGTTTCTTTTTTTCCGTTTTAGTTCTTATTCATTTTAGGGTTTAGGGTTAGGGATTTAGGATTTAAGATTAAGGGTTAAGGGTCTAGGTCTATTCTAGTTCATTTTGGTTCTTAATAAATGTAGTTCGTCGAATAAGTGCATAAGTCTCATTGGATTTAGATTTTAGGTTATTTTTGTTTTTGATATGTGTCTTTTTATCCGTTTTAGTTTTTATTTATTGTAGTTCGTCCAATAAGTTGAAAAGTCTCAATGCATTAATATTCTAGGTCATTTTCGTCTTTACTAGGTTACGGGATTAGGGTTTAGTGTTTATGGTTTAAGGTTTAGGGTTAACGATTAAGGATCTAGGTCTATTATAGACCATTTCTCTTCTTAATCAATGCAGTTTGTCGAATTAGTGCATCAATCTAACTGGTTTTAGATCTTGGTTATTTTGGTTTTTGATCGTCTTTACTAGGTTACGGGATTAGGGTTTAGTGTTTATGGTTTAAGGTTTAGGGTTAACGATTAAGGATCTAGGTCTATTATAGACCATTTCTCTTCTTAATCTATGTAGTTCATCGAATTAGTGCATCAATCTAACTGGTTTTATATTTTGGTTATTTTCGTTTTTGATATGTTTCTTTTTGTAAACTTTATTTCTTATTTATTGTAGTTCGTCCAATAAGAACAAAAGTCAAAATGCATTAATATTTTAGGTCATTTTGGTCTTTTTTAGGTTTAGGGATTAGAGTTTAGGTTTTTGGATTTAGGTCTTCAGTGTTTGTTTTTAGAATTTTCGTTTTTGGTTTTTGGTTTTTGGTTTTTGTTTTTAGGTTTTAGGTTTTAGGTTTTAGGGTTTAGGGTTTAGGGTATACGGTATAGGGTATAGGGTATAGGGTATAGGGTATAGGGTATAAGGTATAGTGTAGGGTGTAGGGTGTAGGGTGTAGGGTGTAGGGTGTAGGGTGTAGGGTGTAGGGTGTAGGGTGTAGGGTGTAGGGTGTAGGGTGTAGGTCAATTCTAGTTCATTTTGGTTCTTAATAAATGTAGTTCGTCGAATAAGTGCATAAGTCTCATTGGATTTAGATTTTATGTTATTTTGGTTTTTGATATGTTTCTTTTTGTCCATTTTAGTTCTTATTCATTGTAGTTCGTCCAATAAGTTGAAAAGTCTCAATGTATTAATATTCTATGTCTTTTTCGTCTTTACTAGGTTAAGGGATTAAGGTTTAGTGTTTATGGTTTAAGGTTTAGGGTTAACGATTAAGGATCTAGGTCTATTAAAGACCATTTCTCTTCTTATTCAATATAGTTCGTCGAATTAGTGCATCAATCTAACTGGTTTTAGATTTTGTTTATTTTGGTTTTTGATATGTTTCTTTTGGTACAATTTATTTCTTATTCATTGTAGTTCTTCCAATAAGTACATAAGTCAAAATGCATTAATATTTTAGGTCATTTTGGTCTTTTTTAGGTGTAGGGATTAGAGTTTAGGGTTTTGGATTTAGGTCTTCATGGTTTGGTTTTAGGATTTTGGTTTTTGGTTTTTTGTTTTAGGATTTTTGTTTTTGGTTTTTGGTTTTAGGATTTAGGGTATAGGGTATAGGGTATAGGGTTTAGGGTTCAGGGTTTATGGTTTAGGGTATATGGTTTATGGATTATTGTTTATGGTTTATGGTTTATGGTTTATGGTTTATGGTTTATGGTTTAGGGTTTAGGGTTTAGGGTTTAGGGTTTAGGGTTTAGGGTTTAGGATTTAGTGTTTTGTGTTTCGGGTTGATGGTTTAGGATTAAGGGTCTAGGGTTTAGTTCTTATTCATTTTAGGTTTTAGGGTTTGGGATTTAGGATTTAAGATGAAAGGTTAAGGGTCTAGGTCTATTCTAGTTCATTTTGGTTCTTAATAAATGTAGTTCGTCGAATAAGTATATAAGTCTCATTGGATTTATATTTTAGGTTATTTTGGTTGTTGATATGTTTCTTTTTGTCCATTTTAGTTCTTATTCATTGTATACTACAACAATTATGGTCTCTAGCAACACTTTTTTAAACAACGTGTATAAAGTGTTGCTTAAAAGTGAATAAGACAACATTTTATATCCGTTGTTATTATTGTTCTTGCAACACTGTATAAATGTTCCCTAAAATATTTATGGTAACAATTTTAAAACGTCTCTGCAATAATTTTTTGGCAATAAATGATAACTGTCCCCTAAGATATTTATATGAACATTTTTTAATTGTTAGCTTTTTTCGAACAAAAGACTATATTTTTAAAATATTACTTAAAAAATTTAAAATTGTTGAGATTTTTTGCTTGATGAACTTTTTCAAATACATATTTAAATATTAATTTATTATTAAAATTTAAAAGAAAACTTTATTAACTCGATAACAAAACAAAGACATTCTTATTAAATATTATCTTTCTTGCAAACAGTAAAAAATTTGCTTACTATTATATATATATATTTTATTATTATTATTATTATTATTATTATTATTATTATTATTATTATTATTATTATTACTATTATTATTATTATTATTATTATTATTATTATTATTATTATTATTTTAGGTCTAGTTAAAAAGAAAGGAAACAAATCTTAATAAAATAAAAAGGAAAGGAACCAACGTAACCCCAAAAATCTACGCTCACTTCTATCGTCTGTTTCTATTCCATCTACCCTTTCACCCAAAACTCCAAAACCCCAAAATCATCCGGACTTTGCCATCACCCAAGACCACCGACCTTCCGGCAGCGATTTCCGGCAACCCGGCACCGTCGTTCCTTCTTTCTCAATCGTTTAGTTCTGGTTCGTTTCTATTCATCCCTACCAAATTTTTTTTTCTCTTATTTATTTTTCTTTTATGTTGTTTCAATGGTTGTTTTGGTTCTTATTTTGAACACTTTAGTTTGGTTTTGATTTTGTGTGTGTGTGTGTTGTTTCATTGAATTATTGTTCTTCTATTATGTTGATTTTTTTCAAACATCGTGTCTATTTTGTAAAGGAGGAGAACGAATTTTTTTCAAAACTTGTGACTTGTTTTTTTCCTCTTATTTGAGATTGCTTTTCATCTGGTTTTTGCACTGGAGCCTTGAAATTGTGACTTGCAAATCATTATTGGATCTGCCTGATTTTCCTTTTATTTTTGAAGTTTCATTTGTTTATTGACAATTTGCTATGTAAACAGCAGTGAAGATTTCAGCACGGTGATTTCATGATTCATCTCTTAGACTTTGTGGCTTGTTTTCTGGAGTTACTTTAATTTTTCTTATGGATATTGTAGCTTGGAGGACTTTAGTCTGACGTCTAGCATTGGGGAATTCAAGAAACGTCTTCAACTTCTTTATGCTTTCCTTGGTCAAAACCATATCAGTGCATGTCTGAAAATTAATTTCAGGTATATTTATAATTCTAGAAGTTATATTGTCCACAGTATGTAATAGCAATGCTTATCGAGGCCAATAGATAATTTTAGTAGAGGAATAATGCATGAAAGAGTTAATAGTAATGTTATCCTCCAAGTATTGGCTAATTGTTACTTTCATGATCACTTCAGTTCTGGTTTTAGTTTTATTTTGCGTGCAATTTTGTTTGTGCTTTTTGCTCGCTATTTTGTGCAGTTCTATTTTGCTTGTTCTTTGTGGTAATGCTTATGTCGAGCTATGTTTTTCATTTTTGAGTTTATGCTTGTGGTTCTATTTCTGCCTAGTTCTGTTTTTATTTGCTTTTTATGTGACTCTGTTTTGTGTGTGTTTTTTGTTTATGTTCTGATTTTGTTTGCTAGTTTTGTTTCATCATTTATTTTTGTTTTTATTTTGTTATGCACCAAGGTATCAATGAAGATGATGATTAATTATTTCAAGGCAATGAATTTGAAAAGGACGACATAGATGACAAATTTGAAGAGCACACTGTAGATGATAAATATGAAGAAGACACACTTGAATCATTTAGATGATGATTTTAGATCATAGTTTTTTGGATGATGTTTTTTTATTAGGCATGTACTAGATTGAAGCATAAAAACTTCAACAAACTATATATTTTAAACTTTATTAATTTATGTTAGACAGTTTGTTTACTACAATTTATTTGAATACAACTTTGTTGATAATTTGTGTTAAATTGGCATTATATTTTCTTTGGTTCAATTTGAGTACGTAATTAAATTGATTATATACACAATAATTTATTATCATAAAATAATGACAAAATAACTAATTTATGATTTGAATTAAAATAATAGAAAAATGAAATTTTATTTTACATATATAAATAGTTTAAAATTGTTGCCTATAAGTTCTAGCAACATTTTTTCAACGTTCTCATTGAGGTGCTTTAAGGCAACATTTATCAATTGTTGTTAGATATGACAAAAATTAAAAAATGTTGCCTTAGGTGCGTCGAAAAATTGTTCCCTATTCCTATAGTTTAGGCAACATTTATAAATAGTGTGCCCAAAAGTGCGAAAAAAATGTTGCCAAAGATTATTGGCAACGCTCGCATATGAGACACGCGAAAAATGCTGCCTATTCTCTTTGGCAGCATTTTTCTATGTTTTGGCAACATTTTTTAGATTTTGGTTATTTTCATTTTTGGTATGTTTCCTTTTGTACAATTTATTTCTTATTCATTGTAGTTCTTCCAATAAGAACAAAAGTCAAAATGCAATAATATTTTAGGTCATTATGGTCTTTTTTAGGTTTAGGGATTAGAGTTTAGGTTTTCGGATTTAGGTCTTCAGTGTTTCGTTTTAGGATTTTGGTTTTTGGTTTTTGGTTTTAGGTATTAGGTATTAGGTTTTAGGTTTTAGTGTTTAGGGTTTAGGGTATAGGGTATAGGGTTTAGGGTTTAGGGTTCAAGGTTTAGGGTTTAGGGTTTAGGGTTTAGGGTATATGGTTTATGGTTTATTGTTTATGGTTTATGGTTTATGGTTTAGGGTTTAGGCTTTAGGAATTAGTGTTTTGTGTTTCGGGTTGATGGTTTAGGGTTAAGGGTCTAGGGTTTAGTTCTTATTCATTTTAGGTTTTAGGGTTTGGGATTTAGGATTTAAGATGAAAGGTTAAGGGTCTAGGTCTATTCTAGTTCATTTTGGTTCTTAATAATTGTAGTTCGTCGAATAAGTGTATAAGTCTCATTGGATTTAGATTTTAGGTTATTTTGGTTGTTGATATGTTTCTTTTTGTCCATTTTAGTTCTTATTCATTGTAGTTCGTCCAATAAGTTGAAAAGTCTCAATGCATTAATATTCTAGGTCATTTTCGTCATTACTAGGTTAAGGTATTAGGGTTTAGTGTTTATGGTTTAAGGTTTAGTGTTAACAATTAAGGATCTAGGTCTATTATATACCATTTCTCTTCTTAATCAATGTAGTTTGTCGAATTAGTGCATCAATCTAACTTGTTTTAGATTTTGGTTATTTTGGTTTTTGATATGTTTCTTTTGGTACAATTTATTTCTTATTCATTGTAGTTCGTCCAATAAGTACAAAAGTCAAAATGCATTAATATTTTAGGTCATTATGGTCTTTTATAGGTTTAGGGATTAGAGTTTAAGTTTTTGGATTTAGGTCTTCAGTGTTTCGTTTTAGGATTTTGGTTTTTGGTTTTTGGTTTTAGGTTTTAGGTTTTAGTGTTTAGGGTATAGGGTATAGGGTATAGGGTATAAGGTTTAAGGTTTAGGGTTCAGGGTTTAGGGTATATGGTTTATTGTTTATGGTTTATGGCTTATGGTTTAGGGTTTATGGTTTATGGTTTATGGTTTATGGTTTTTGGTTTATGGTTTTAGGTTTATGGTTTATGGTTTATGGTTTATGGTTTATGGTTTATGGTTTATGGTTTATGGTTTATGGTTTATGGTTTATGGTTTACGGTTTACGGTTTATGGTTTATGATTTAGGGTTTAGTGTTTAGGGTTTTGGCTTTACGATTTAGTATTTTGCGTTTCGGGGCCATGGTTTAGGGTTAAGGGTCTAGGTCATATCTAGTCCATTTTGTTTCTTAATCAATTGTAGTTCGTCGAATAAGTGCATAAGTGTTACTAGATTTTGATTTTAGGTCATTTTTGTTTTTGTTATGTTGCTTTCTAACAATTTTAGTTCTTATATATTGAGTTTGTCCAATAAGTACAAAAAGTCTCAATAAATTAATATTTTAGGTTATTTTGGTCTTTACTAGGTTTAGGAATTAGGGTTTAGGGTTTAGAGTTTAGGTGTTATGGTTTAAGGGCCTAGGTCTATTCTAGTCCATTTTTGTTTTAACCAATGTATTTCATGATATAATTAAAAGCATAATTCTCAATGGATATAGACTTTAGGTCGTTTTTTTGTTTACTAGGTGGAATCTAATCCATTTTGTTTCTAAAACAGTGAAGTTCGTCTAATAAGTGCAAAAGATTCAATATAATAAAATTTTAGGTAATTTTGGAATTTTTTATGTTTTTTGTTGTTGTCCATTTTAGTTGTTAATCAATGTAGTTCAACCTATTAGTGCAAAAGTGTCACTTGATTTAGATTTTAGGACGTTTTGGTTTTTGATATGTTTCTTTTTTTCCGTTTTAGTTCTTACTTATTGTAGTTCATTTTGGTTCTTAATAAATGTAGTTCATTGCATAAGTGCATAAGTCTCATTGGATATAGATTTTAGGTTGTTTTTAGTTTTTTGTAACACCCCGTTTTTCAAAGCGAGGGTATTTTTTTTTTCAAAAGAATTTAAAATAAAGC
>NC_021162.2:28246755-28251335 GCF_000331145.2 Cicer arietinum | reverse complement strand
ATTTTGGTTTCACGGTGGTCTGAGGAAGGAGATGGAAAATTGGAAATTTCCTTCCTTTCTTTTCCTTTCCTTTGTTTTTTCTTTCTTCCTTTATCCTTCCTTCCTTTATATACTATTTTCTTTTCCTTTTCCTTCCTTCTAGTTTTCCTTTCTTTTTCCCTCCAAACAAACATATAAAAATATAATAAATATAACTTAACAAATATCTCAAAATCTAGATATTTATTAAATTACCGTTTCACCCGAAACGCCTTAAATTCTCCGTAAAGGATTTTCCGCAGTTAAATTCAATTTATTTATCGACGAGAAATTCTAATTGGCATCGAAATATCTTTTCGATTATAAAACTCCAAAATATTATTAACCTTGGCTTAAAAGCCTCCGAGCCAAAATCCAAAATACACCAAAAATACATAAATGGTACTTTAAAATTATGGGTCTTACAGTTCACGGGTAACAGAGAGGAAGAAGATGGAAAATTCCAATTTTCCTTCTTTTCTTTTACTTTCCTTCGTTTTTCCTTTCTTCCCTTTTCCTTCTTTCCTTTATATACTCTTTTCTTTTCCTTTTCCTTCCTTCTAGTTTTCTTTTCTTTTTCCCCCCCAAACAAACATATATAAATATAATAAATATAACTTAACAAATATCTCAAAATCTAGATATTTGTTAAATTACCGTTTCACCCGAAACGCCTTAAATTCTCCGTAAAGGATTTATCGCAGTTAAATTCAATTTATTTATCGACGAGAAATTTTAATTGGCATCAAAATATCTTTTTGATTATAAAACTCCAAAATATTATTAACTTTGGCTTAAAAGTCTCTGAGCCAAAATCCAAAATACACCAAAAATACATAAATGGTACTTTAAAATTATGGGTCTTACACATGAAATTTAAAATCAGAGAAAGAGTCTAGAGTACCATACTTTGGGATAATAAGTCGGTTGTCCGAGTAGAATGTGCGAAAACGATCAATTTCCTCCAGTGTGTGTAGAAGCCGGGATAAATCCGTGATGTTAGGATTTCTTGTTCGTTTTCGTGAGGGACCTACTGTTGCATGTTTGGTGCGTGGTCCTCGTTTGCGGGCATCCATGGTGAGAAATGGTAGTTTTTTGGGGAAAGTGAGTTTTAGAGAAAATGTGAGAGTTGTGAGAGATTTGAAGAGGAATGACAAGAAGGAAGTAAAGAGAAATGGATGTTGTTAGGTTGGGTGAATGAGTAAGGGAGTGGAAGGAGGAGGGATGAGTTTTGGAGAGAAGAGAGGAGAAACTGGGGCTGTATAGATTTGAAGAGGAATGACAAGAAGGAAGTAAAGAGTAATGGATTTTGTTAGGTTGGGTGAATGGGTAAGTGAGTGGAAGGAGGAGGGATGAGTTTTGGAGAGAAGAGAGGAGAAACTGGGGCTGTATTCGAATACCAAAGAAAATAACCCTAAATATGTGAAGCAGCTTTTATACCTGGGCAAAAACGCGAAGGTGTATTCGACTACACCTTCTTGTATTCGAATACACATTTTTCTGGGAACGTGTATTCGACTACACATCCTTTGTATTCGGATACAGGAAATCTGGGAAAGTTTGTATTCGAATACAGACACTTGTATTCGACTACATAAGCACAGTTTTGCTTAAAAACTCAGTTTTTTTATGAAAACTTGTATCATTTAATACACAAATTCATATATCAAGAAGCAATCATCAACAAGACATAAAAGATATGACAAACTATGTATATCATGCAATGGTTAAGATCATTTTCCACTCAAAATACCAAGTTCTCTTCGGATTTTATAAAATGAGTCTTTAGGTAATGGTTTTGTAAATATATCAGCCAATTGATTGTGTGTATCAACAAATGTTACCTCAACATTACCTTTAAGTACATGATCCCGTAGAAAATGATGTCGGATATCGATGTGTTTAGTTCTGGAGTGCATGATTGGATTCTTTGAGATGTTTATTGCGCTTGTGTTATCACATCTTAAGGGAATGCATCCGAGATCAACTCCATAGTCATGTAATTGCTGTTTGAGCCAGAGAATCTGGGCACAACAGCTTCCTGCTGCAATATATTCAGCTTCAGCAGTACTAAGTGCAACACAAGCTTGCTTTTTACAAGACCATGAAACAAGGGCATTTCCTAAGACATGACATGTGCCACTGGTGCTTTTACGGTCTGTTTTGCATCCCGCATAATCCGAATCAGAGTATCCTACTAGGCTACATATGCTACCCTTAGGATACCATAGGCCTACATTTGTTGTTCCTTTCAGATACTTCATAATTCTTTTAACAGCTACTAGATGTGATTCTTTCGGATCTGCCTGAAATCTTGCACACAAACAAACACTAAACATGATATCTGGCCGGCTGGCCGTTAGATATAATAATGATCCAATCATACCTCGATATTTGGATATGTCGATGGAAATTCCTGATGCATCTTTATCAACATATGTTCCGGAGCCCATTGGAGTTGTACTTTCTTTGCAATTCTCCATTTCAAATTTCTTTAGTAATTCTTTACAATATTTGGCTTGATTGATGAAGATGCCGTGCTCAAGTTGCTTGATATGAAGTCCAAGAAAATAGTTTAATTTTCCCATCATGGACATTTCGAATTCTCCTTGCATTATTGAAGAGAATTCTTCACGTATGTCCTTGTTGGTTGATCCAAATATTATATCATCAACATAAATTTGAACCAATAATGTGTGACCATTTTCTCTTTTGACAAATAACGTTTTATCAACTTCTCCTTTGTCAAATCCTCGTTCACATAAAAAGGTGCTTAATCTGTCATACCAAGCTCTTGGAGCTTGTTTTAGACCATAAAGAGCCTTTTTCAATTTGTAAACGTGTGAGGGATTTTTGGAATCTTCAAATCCAGGGGGCTGCTTGACATAAACTTCTTCATTTATGTACCCATTGAGAAAGGCACTCTTCACGTCCATTTGATATAGCTCAAAATTCATGGAGCAAGCATATGCTAATAGTAGACGTATTGCCTCTAATCTTGCTACCGGAGCAAATGTTTCATCAAAGTCTATCCCTTCCTCTTGTTTGTATCCTTGAGCGACCAATCTAGCTTTGTTGCGAACAACTATGCCATTCTCATCTAGTTTATTTTTAAACACCCATTTTGTACCAATGATGTGTTTATTTCCAGGATTAGGAACAAGTTCCCAAACTTGGTTTCTTTCGAATTGATTGAGTTCTTCTTGCATGGGAAGTATCCATTGATCATCTTTAAGTGCTTCACCAATTTTGGAGGGTTCGATTTTGAGAAACAAACGCCATGTTTAAGCAAGCATCTTGCAATTTTAATCTTGTTGTGACTCCTCACCTATGATGTTGTCAATAGGGTGATATCTATGGGTTCTCCATTCTTTAGGAAGATCATCACTTTGCCTTTCAATATTGACTCCACTTTCTTGTTGTGGTTGATTAGTTTGAAGTTCTTTGCTTGGATCATTGCTTTCAAAAACATCATCATCACAAGAAATAATATTTTCCTCTTTTATGGGGTTAGTTTCATCAAAAGTTACATGCATTGATTCTTCAACTAATAAAGTTCTTTTATTAAAAATTCTAAATGCTTTACTAGATAAAGAGTAACCGAGAAATATACCTTCATCAGCTTTTTCATCAAATTTTCCAAGATTGTCTTTACCATTATTTAACACAAAACACTTACATCCAAAAATGTGGAAGTGAGAGATATTGGGTTTTCTACCTTTGTAAAGTTCATATGGAGTTTTCTTATGAATTGGCCTAATAATTACCCGGTTGGAAACATAGCATGTTGTGTTTACAGCATCTGCCCAAAAGTATTTTGGTAGATTTGAGTCGCTTAGCATAGTTCTAGCAAGTTCTATCAAGGGTCTATTCTTTCTATCAACGACCCCATTTTGTTGTGGTGTTCTTGGTGCAGAAAAATTGTGAAAAATGCCATTTTCTTCACAAAATTCTTCAAATGAAGTATTTTGAAATTCCTTTCCATGATCACTTCTAATTGATACAATTTTGGCAGATTGTTCGTTTTGGACTAGCTTGGCATAGTTTTTAAATGCCTTATGGTTTTTGGATTACGGTTTATGGTTTAGGGTTTAGGCTTTAGGCTTTAGGATTTAGTGTTTTGCGTTTCGGGTTTATTGTTTAGGGTTAAGGGTCTAGGTCATATCTAGTCCATTTTGTTTCTTAATCAATGTAGTTCGTCGAATAAGTGTAAAAGACTGAATATATCTAGTCCATTTTGTTTCTAAAACAATGTAGTTCGTCTGATAAGTGCAAAAGACTCAATATATTAAAATTTTAGGTCATTTTGGAGTTTGTTATGTTTTTTGTTGTTGTCCATTTTAGTTGTTAATGAATGTAGTTCAACCTATTAGTGCAAAAGTGTCACTTGATTTCGATTTTAGGACGTTTTTCTTTTTGATATGTTTCTTTTTTTCCGTTTTAGTTCTTATTCATTTTAGGGTTTAGGGTTTGGGGTTTGGGATTTAGGTTTTAAGATTAAGGGTTAAGGGTCTAGGTCTATTCTACTTCATTTTGGTTCTTAATAAATGTAGTTCGTCGAA
>NC_021162.2:28240737-28246545 GCF_000331145.2 Cicer arietinum | reverse complement strand
TCCATTTTAGTTCTTATTCATTGTAGTTCGTCCAATAAGTTGAAAAGTCTCAATGCATTTATATTCTAGGTCGTTTTAGTCTTTACTAGGTTAAGGGATTAGGGTTTAGTGTTTATGGTTTAGGGTTAACGGTTAAGGGTCTAAGTCTATTATATACCATTTCTCTTCTTAATCAATGTAGTTCGTCGAATTAGTGCATCAATCTAACTGATTTTAGATTTTGGTTATTATGGTTTTTAAAATGTTTCTTTTTGTACAATATATTTCTTATTCATTGTAGTTCGTCCAATAAGTACAAAAGTCAAAATGCATTAATATTTTAGGTCATTTTGGTCTTTTTTAGATTTAGAGATTAGAGTTTAGGTTTTAGGATTTAGGTCATCGGTGTTTGGTTTTAGGATTTTGGTTTTTGGTTTTTGGTTTTTGGTTTTTGGTTTTAGGTTTTAGGTTTTAGGTTTTATGTTTTAGGTTTTAGGTTTTAGGTTTTATGTTTTAGGTTTTAGGTTTTAGGTTTTTGGTTTTAGGTTTTAGGTTTTAGGTTTTTGGTTTTAGGTTTTAGGTTTTAGGTTTTTGGTTTTAGGTTTTAGGTTTTAGGTTTTTGGTTTTAGGTTTTAGGTTTTAGGTTTTTGGTTTTAGGTTTTAGGTTTTAGGTTTTTGGTTTTAGGTTTTAGGTTTTAGGTTTTTGGTTTTAGGTTTTAGGTTTTAGGTTTTTGGTTTTAGGTTTTAGGTTTTAGGTTTTATGTTTTAGGTTTTAGGTTTTAGGTTTTTGGTTTTAGGTTTTAGGTTTTAGGTTTTAGGTTTTAGGTTTTAGGTTTTAGGTTTTAGGTTTTAGGTTTTAGGTTTTAGGTTTTAGGTTTTAGGTTTTAGGTTTTAGGTTTTAGGTTTTAGGTTTTAGGTTTTAGGTTTTAGGTTTTAGGTTTTAGGTTTTAGGTTTTAGGTTTTAGGTTTTAGGTTTTAGGTTTTAGGTTTTAGGTTTTAGGTTTTAGGTTTTAGGTTTTAGGTTTTAGGTTTTAGGTTTTAGGTTTTAGGTTTTAGGTTTTAGGTTTTAGGTTTTAGGTTTTAGGTTTTAGGTTTTAGGTTTTAGGTTTTAGGTTTTAGGTTTTAGGTTTTAGGTTTTAGGTTTTAGGTTTTAGGTTTTAGGTTTTAGGTTTTAGGTTTTAGGTCTTAGGTCTTAGGTTTTAGGGTTTAGGGTTTAAGGTTCAGGGTTTAGGGTTCAGGCTTTAGGGTTTAGGGTTTAGGGTTTAGTGTTGAGGGTTTACGGTTTAGTATTTATGGTTTAGGGTTTAAGGTTTATGGTTTAGGATTTAGTGTTTTGCGTTTCGGGTATATGGTTAAGATTCTAGGTCATATGTAATCCATTTTGGTTCCTAATGAATGTAGTACATGTAATAAAAGCATAATTCTCAATGGATATACATTTTAAGTCACTTTATTATTTACTAGGTGTATTATAGGTCTTTTCATTTTAGTTCGTCCAATAAAAACATAATTCAAAATTCATTAATATTTTAGGTCATTTTGGTCTTTACTAGGTTTAAGAATTAGGGTTTAGGTTTAAGGTTTTAGGTTTTAGGTTTTAGGGTTGAGGGTATAGGGTTTAGGGTTTAGGGTTCATAGTTTATGGTTTAGGGTTCTCATTAGATTTATGGTTTATGGTTTAGGGTTTAGGATTTAGTGTTTTGCGTTTCGGGTATATGGTTAAGGGTTAAGGGTCTAGGTCATATGTAGTCCATTTTGGTTCTTATCAATGTAGTTCATGTAATAAAAACGTAATTCTCAATGTATATAGATTTTAGGTCACTTTATTATTTACGAGGTGTATTCTAGGTCTTTTCATTGTAGTTCGTCCATTAAGAACAAAAGTCAAAATGCATTAATATTTTAGGTCATTTTCGTCTTTACTAGGTTTAAGAATTAGGGTTTAGGTTTTAGGTTTTAGGGTTTAGGGTTTAGGCTTTAGGCTTTAGTGTTTTGCGGTTCAGGTTTATTGTTAAGGGTTAAGGGTCTAGGTCATATCTAGTCCATTTTGTTTCTTAACCAATGTAGTTCGTCGAATAAGTGCAAAAGACTCAATATATGTAGTCCATTTTGCTTCTAAAACAATGTAGTTCGTCTAATAAATGCAAAAGACTCAATATATTAAAAATTTAGGTCATTTTGGAATTTGTTATTATTTTTGTTGTTGTCCATTTTAGTTGTTAATCAATGTAGTTCAACCTATTAGTGCAAAAGTGCACTTGATTTAGTTTTTAGGACGCTTTTCTTTTTGATATGTTTCTTTTTTTTTCTGTTTTAGTTCTAATTAATTTTATGGTTTTTGGATTACGGTTTATGGTTTAGGGTTTAGTGTTTAGGCTTTAGGATTTAGTGTTTTGCGTTTTGGGTTTATTGTTTGGGGTTAAGGGTCTAGGTCATATCTAGTCCATTTTGTTTCTTAATCAATGTAGTTCGTCGAATAAGTCTAAAATACTGAATATATCTAGTCCATTTTGTTTCTAAAACAATGTAGTTCGTCTGATAAGTGCAAAAGACTCAATATATTAAAATTTTAGGTCATTTTGGAGTTTATTATGTTTTTTGTTGTTGTCCATTTTAGTTGTTAATGAATGTAGTTCAACCTATTAGTGCAAAAGTGTCACTTGATTTCGATTTTAGGACGTTTTTCTTTTTGATATGTTTCTTTTTTTCCGTTTTAGTTCTTATTCATTTTAGGGTTTAGGGTTTAGTATTTAGTTTTTAAGATTAAGGGTTAAGGGTCTAGGTCTATTCTACTTCATTTTGGTTCTTAATAAATGTAGTTCGTCGAATAAGTTCACAAGTCTTATTGGATTTAGTTTTAGGTTTTTGGTTTTAGGTTTTAGGTTTTAGGTTTTTGGTTTTAGGTTTTAGGTTTTAGGTTTTAGGTTTTAGGTTTTAGGTTTTAGGTTTTAGGTTTTAGGTTTTAGGTTTTAGGTTTTAGGTTTTAGGTTTTAGGTTTTAGGTTTTTGGTTTTAGGTTTTAGGTTTTAGGTTTTAGGTTTTAGGTTTTAGGTTTTAGGTTTTAGGTTTTAGGTTTTAGGTTTTAGGTTTTTGGTTTTAGGTTTTAGGTTTTAGGTTTTTGGTTTTAGGTTTTAGGTTTTAGGTTTTTGGTTTTAGGTTTTAGGTTTTAGGTTTTAGGTTTTAGGTTTTAGGTTTTAGGTTTTAGGTTTTAGGTTTTAGGTTTTAGGTTTTAGGTTTTAGGTTTTAGGTTTTAGGTTTTAGGTTTTAGGTTTTAGGTTTTATGTTTTAGGTTTTAGGTTTTAGGTTTTATGTTTTAGGTTTTAGGTTTTAGGTTTTATGTTTTAGGTTTTAGGTTTTAGGTTTTATGTTTTAGGTTTTAGGTTTTAGGTTTTATGTTTTAGGTTTTAGGTTTTAGGTTTTATGTTTTAGGTTTTAGGTTTTAGGTTTTAGGTTTTAGGTTTTAGGTTTTAGGTTTTAGGGTTTAGGGTTTAAGGTTCAGGGTTTAGGGTTCAGGCTTTAGGGTTTAGGGTTTAAGGTTCAGGGTTTAGGGTTCAGGCTTTAGGGTTTAGGGTTTAGGGTTTAGGGTTTAGTGTTGAGGGTTTACGGTTTAGGATTTATGGTTTATGGTTTAGGGTTTAAGGTTTATGGTTTAGAATTTAGTGTTTTGCGTTTCGGGTATATGGTTAAGAGTCTAGGTCATAGGGTATAGGGTATAGGGTATAGGGTATAGGGTATAGGGTATAGGGTATAGGGTATAGGGTATAGGGTATAGGGTATAGGGTATAGGGTTTAGGGTTTAGGGTTTAGGGTTCAGGGTTCTAGGGTTTAGGGTTTGGGGTTTAGGGTTTAGGGTTTAGGGTTTAGGGTTTATGGTTTAGGGTTTAGGGTTTAGGCTTTAGGATTTACTATTTTGCGTTTCGGGTTTATTGTTTAGGGTTAAGGGTTTAGGGTTTAGGGTTTAGGGTTTAGGGTTTGGGATTTAGAATTTAAGATTAAGGGTTAAGGGTCTAGGTCTATTCTAGTTCATTTTGGTTCTTAATAAATGTAGTTTGTCGAATAAGTGTATAAGTCTCATTGGATTTAGATTATAGGTTATTTTGGTTTTTGTTATGTTTCTTTTTGTCCATTTTAGTTCTTATTCATTGTAGTTCATCCAATAAGTTGAAAAGTCTCAATGCATTAATATTCTAGGTCATTTTCCTCTTTACTAGGTTAAGGGATTAGGGTTTAGTGTTTATGGTTTAAGGTTTAGGGTTAACGATTAAGGATCTAGGTCTATTATAGACCATTTCTCTTCTTAATCAATGTAGTTCGTCGAATTAGTGCATCAATGTAACTGGTTTTAGATTTTGGTTATTTTGGTTTTTTATATGTTTCTTTTTGTTCAATTTATATATTATTCATTGTAGTTCGTCCAATAAGTACAAAAGTCAAAATGCATTAATATTTTAGGTCAATTTGGTCTTTTATAGGTTTAGGGATTAGAATTTAGGTTTTAGGATTTAGGTGTTCAGTGTTTGGTTTTAGGATTTTGGTTTTTGGTATTTGGTATTAGGTTTTAGGTTTTAGGGTATAGAGTTTAGGGTCTAGGGTCTAGGGTTTAGGGTTTAGGGTTTATGGTTTATGGTTTATGGTGTTTTGTTTATGGTTTATGGTCTATGGTTTGTGGTTTATGGTTTATGGTTTATGGTTTAGGGTTTAAGGTTTAGGCTTTACGATTTAGTGTTTTGCATTTCGGGTTTATGTTTTAGGGTTAAGGGTCTAGGTCATATCACTACTAGAAAAAACGCTTTTAGAGACCACATTTTCGGTCACTAAATGGAGAAAATCGGTCACTAAATCGATTAGCGACCGAATTAGTGACCAATTTAAATCAGTTGGTAAACTGCTCATCGCTAGCTGTTCCGACCAAATTAGCGACCTTATTTAGTGACCGATTTAGCGACCGAATTTAGTGACCGAATTAGCGACCGAATTTAGTGACCGGTTTAGTGACCGAATTTAGTAACCGATTTTGTGACCAATTTTTGAGACTGAATTATTGACTAACGTTTGAGACTGATTTAGCAACCACTTTAAATTAATTTGCTTTATCATTAGTGACTGATTTAGAGACGAAATTTGTGACAATATTTATAAAATATTTGGTCACCAATTCAGTTTCTAAATATTCCTGTTTTTTTTTATTACTTTAATATCCAAAAGAACAATAAAAATAATTTTTTAATTTAATTTCAATATCTAAAAAATTCATACACCAAAATCATTTAAAAGCATTAATCATTTCACCGTATATAACTAAAGAATATAATATATTTAAGTAATATTTCTAAGTACTCAATATTACAAATAAAACTACAATCTTATTCTAGTTTGCCTTCACAATCTTGTACACATTAGTAGTTTGCCATCACACCAATTAAAGTACACCTCATGGCAGAACTAATAACATTGTACTAGTAAGATCTTCTTTCTTAGCTCCCATTGCTTCAGCTACTATTGCACACTGGGCAGCAACCAAAATAGAAGCATAAGCTATTGTTGCATCTCTATCTTCATTGATTCCTCCTTTTTTGAATTTTCAGAAGCAATAGCAGAAAGTGTTGCTGCAACACTTGCAATTGACATTGCTGCATGCACCTCTGCTCTGTGCAATCTCTGTTCTTCTTTCCTCTTCATCTTTCTTTCCTTAAACCATTTCTTTATTGACATGCTTTTTATTGGTATTATCTGTCTTCAACCATTATTTGGACTGCAACATAATTAATTTTTTTTAATACGATTGAAACTGTAATGTAATCGCAGTTGAGGTTATATAGATCACATTTGA
>NC_021162.2:28239208-28240363 GCF_000331145.2 Cicer arietinum | reverse complement strand
GGTTATCAAATAGAACAAGTGATCCAAGGTGACCCAGGCTTCAAATATTGAATAATAATTATAAAATCAAAATAAAGTCAGTAGCAATCCATTGAAACCAAAGCAAATGTTTAGAAAACAAAATACAAAATTTAAGTAGAAATTCAGAAGAAAATTAAGAAACTACCTGAAAGTGTGCTTAGGACTCACCAGATGTAGGTTAGGGTTCCTGCAATTTGAAAAAGAAAATAAATTAAGAAATGAGAAACCATGGCAGCTGATTAGGGTTCATGCGATTTGGAAAAAAAACAGAGAGGCAAAATGCAAAACGGTGGAAGGTGATTAGGGTTCGTGCTACTAGTGATATTTTGGTGCTATCACTACCACGTAACTGGCATTTACTCGGGACATTGAAGGTTGCGAAGATGGAGATGCTAATGGAACGGGAGATGGTGTTTATTGAGGCCTTAAAGATGATCAAGATGAAGGAGAAAGTGAATGGAGGATGAAGGAGACCGGTGAGAACGAAAAATGGAAGCACTAGGGTTTGCGAGGATGAAGGAGAAAGTTTGAACGAAAAACGAAAAATGGAGGCACTAGGGTTTGGGAAAAATGGAGGCACTAGGGTTTGCGAGGATGAAGGAGAAAGTTTGAACGAAAAACGAAAAATGGAGGCACTAGGGTTTGGGAAAAATGGAGGCACTAGGGTTTGGGAAAAATGGAGGCACTAGGGCGTGCGAGGATGAAGGAGAACGGTAGTATCCTTTAAGTTGTTTATGGTAGTGTGAAATATGTTTTGGCATTATCATATTTTTATATTTAATATTATCATATTTTTAAGCATACGTTTGGGTGTATTTTAAAATAAATTTTTTTTTATGATATGTATTTGTTTTTAAATAAAAAATATTTAATTTCTAAATTGGTTGTTAAATCTATTTTTTTTAGATATAGAGATTTGAAAAATCTAGTTTTAAAAGAAGAAAAAAAGATTTTGATTGGTCTCTAAATCGGTCGCTAATAAATTGGTTTCTGAATCGGTCGCTAAAATATATTTGTGACTACTTTAGAGATACATTTAGTTTTAGTTAACTATTATAAATATTTTGTCTACAAAAATTATTTCACATTTTTCTTTTTTTATTAATAAAGAAAATTAAAATATGTAATTAAAAA
>NC_021162.2:28224888-28226755 GCF_000331145.2 Cicer arietinum | reverse complement strand
TTTCCGGTACCGCGAGTAAAGCCGGTAAAATCTTTGCTCGCAACGTCGCCTCCAAATTGGTCCCCTAGCACCGTAGCGTGGTAGTGAGCAACTTTCCCTTCTAACTCTTCGCGAAATGAAGCTTGGATCTAGAAGAAACGGAGGGGTTTGTGTTTGGATCTCAAATACCGTTTTTCTTCGTTTTCGAATCAAAGAGGAAGAGTGGAGTTGCGAAATCCTTGTCCTAACTCTCACCCAACCTTGGGTTACTAGTTTTGAAGAAAGGAAAGCGACGAAAATGAAAACGGGAGAAAGAGGGAATTTGGCCGCGGGTGAAGAGGAAGAAGATGGAAAAATCAGTTTTCCTTCCTTCCTTTTTCCTTTCTTTGTTTTTCCTTCCTTTCTATTTCCTTCTTTCCTTTATATAACCTTTTCTTTTCCTTTTCCTTCCTTCTAATTTCCTTTCTTTCTATTCTCACCAAGCAAACCCACATATATATATATATATATATATATATTAAATATAACTTAACAAATATCTCAAAATATCTAGATATTTGTTAAATCACCTTTTTACCCGTAACGCATTAAATTCTCCGAAAAGGATTTACCGCACTTAATTTAAATTTATTTATCGACGAGTAATTCTAAACGGGGTCAAAATAACTTTTTGATCCTATACACACCATAATATTATTAATTTTGGCATTCATATAAGTTGAAAAGTCTCAATGCATTCATATTCTAGGTCATTTTCGTCTTTACTAGGTTAAGGGATTAAAATTTAGTGTTTATGGTTTAGGGTTAACGGTTAAGGGTCTAGGTCAATTGTAGACCATTTCTCTTCTTAATCAATGTACTTCTTCGAATTAGTACATCAATCTAACTGGTTTTAAGGTTATTTTGGTTTTTGATATGTTACTTTTTGTACAATTTATTTCTTATTCATTGTAGTTCGTCTAATAAGTACATAAGTCTCATTAGATTTAGATTTTAGGTTATTTTGGTTTTTGATATGTTTCTTTTTGTCCATTTTAGTTCTTACTCATTGTAGTTCGTCCAATAAGTTGAAAAGTCTCAATGCATTCATATTCTAGGTCGTTTTCGTCTTTACTAGGTTAAGGGATTAGAATTTAGTGTTTATGGTTTAGGGTTAACGGTTAAGGGTCTAGGTCTATTATAGACCATTTCTCTTCTTAATCAATGTACTTCTTCGAATTAGTACATTAATCTAACTGGTTTTAGATTTTGGTTATTTTGGTTTTTGATATGTTACTTTTTGTACAATTTATTTCTTATTCTTTGTAGTTCATCCAATAAGTACAAAAGTCAAAATGCATTAATATTTTTGGTCATTTTCGTCTTTTTTAGATTTATGGATTAGAGTTTAGGGTTGAGGGTATAGGGTTTAAGGTTTATGGTTTATGGTTTAGGGTTCTCATTAGGTTTATGGTTTAGGGTTCTCATTAGGTTTATGGTTTAGGGTTTAGGATTTAGTGTTTTGCGTTTTGGGTATATGGTTAAGGGTTAAGGGTCTAGGTCATATGTAGTCCATTTTGGTTCTAATCAATGTAGTTCATGTAATAAAAGCATACTTCTCAATGGATATAAATTTTAGGTCACTTTATTATTTACTAGGTGTATGCTAGGTCTTTTCATTGTAGTTCGTCCATTAAGAACAAAAGTCAAAATGCATTATCATTTTAGGTCATTTTGGTCTTTACTAGGTTTAAGAATTACGGTTTAGGTTTTAGGTTTTAGGTTTTATGGTTTTGGGTTTAGGGTTTAGGCTTTAGTGTTTTGCGGTTCGGGTTTATTGTTAAGGGTTAAGGGTCTAGGTCATATCTAGTCCATTTTGTATCTTAATCAATGTAGTTCGTCGAATAAG
>NC_021162.2:28209958-28224388 GCF_000331145.2 Cicer arietinum | reverse complement strand
AAAAGAGTATTAAGAATGAGGAATCTCTTAATATTTCTGTTTGCTTAATGTTTGTTGTGAAAATCGTTTAAGTTAAAAGAGTATTAAGAATGAGGAATCTCTTAATATTTCTGTTTGCTTAATGTTTGTTGTGAAAATCGTTTAAGTTAAAAGAGTATTAAGAATGAGGAATCTCTTAATATTTCTGTTTGCTTAATGTTTGTTGTGAAAATCGTTTAAGTTAAATGAGTATTAAAAATGGGGAATCTTTTAATATCTGCATTTGCTTAACGATTGTTGTGGATGGAGTCAGTGTATGCTCATGCATTTCATTTTGGTAAATCGTGCTGACCCGTGATAGGTGGCACCACGGTAAACAGTAATGACCAGTGATAGGTGGTACGTTTACGATTTGCGTTTTTGGTAAATTGTGCTGACCCGTGATAGGTGGCACCTCGGTAAACAGTACTGACCCGTGATAGGTGGTACGTTTATGATTTACGCTTTTTAGTAAATCGTGTTGACCTGTGATAGGTGGCACCTCGGTAATTGGTACTTTGGACTGCGATAGGCGGTACAATTATGATTTACGGCCCTTCAAGGAGGGTTTTGGTTTGGAATTTCGAGTCCATGCATTTTGGCATATACGTATCGCATTAGGGTGCTTGGCACGCGAGTCGTGTTTGATTCAAGTTTATGATTGAGTGTTTTGAATTTGACTTGTCGTGGTAAATTGTGTTTGTCCGTGAGAGACTGCACATGTGTTTGTCCGTGAAAGACTACACCCTAGTAAATTGTGTTTGTCTGTGAGAGACTGCACAGGTGTTTGTCCGTGAGAGACTGCACCCTGGTAAATTGTGTTTGTCCGTGAGAGACTGCACATGTGTTTGTCCGTGAGAGACTACACCCTGGTAAATTGTGTTTGTCCGTGAGAGACTACACCCTGGTAAATTGTGTTTGTCCATGAGAGACTGCACTCGTGTTCGTTCGTGAGAAACTGTACGTTTAGGATTTACGCCTCTTGCAGAGGGTTTTGTGTCGTGTTTGATTCAAGTTTATGATTGAGTGTTTTGAATTTGAGTTGTCGTGGTAATTGTGTTGAAATTGCTAAGTGTTATGTATTGATTATTGTGTGTAAGTGTGATGGATTGCAAAACTAATTCGAAACCCAATTTGTCGTGGTGATTGTGTGGGAATTGCTAAGTGTTAAGATGTGGAATTGTGTATGAATGTGATTGAGTTAGTTTATGTATTTTTGGAAGAATATGCAGGGAAATCGATTTCCCCATCGATTGGATGAGTTACAGGGACTTCCCTAATTTGACATAATCGATTTGCCAATCGATTTTATAATATGTTGTTCATAACCATTTAAGAAATCGATTTGGCCATGTAGGAACTCAGCAAAACTGACGAAAATCGATTTGGAAATCAATTGGCATTAAGTCAGGGGCTCAGATATCCTGTCAATTGATTGCCCAATCGATTGCCCAATAGATTGCTCAATCGATTGATTTAAGCCCAGAGTGCAGATTTCACTAAAAACCTTCAGGAAATCGATTTGGAAATCGATTGGCTTAGTAGAAATTCTTATTTTGAGTTAGATAACAGATTGCTCAATCGATTTATCAATGTTTTGGTTAGTTATGTATTACTTGATGGATTGAGAACTTTATTTTGATTTCATTTTTATTTGGCAAGTGTTATATGAACTTTTAGCATATGGAAAACCCTTTTAAGGTGCATGCTAAGTGGAAAGGATATATGTGCATTTGAAAACTTAAATTTTATGTGTTAACTGTTAATTTCGGTTGGTGACCCTTTACAACTATTGTGGAAATCTGGGTTTTGCCCTCAGATGAGAGCCAGGACGATCCTACCGGTTTGTACCCTACGGATGGGAATGTAGATGGGAATGCTTGACTGGAGCTATGTTAGGAGGATCTCACGGGGCGCGTGGAGATCACTCAGGGTGTATAGCTATAGTTTTTTTGAAGAATGATCAGATTAGGATGACATAGAGGGAACATATGTTTTTCTTTTGGATTACGTTATTTTGAACTGGAAAACTGTACCTTCACTAATATTGTCAGTATGACATCTTATTTGAATGGGTTCCATGTATTATTTGTTTTTGTGTAAATACTTTGGATTCATATTTTGAGAAACTTTTCCGCTGCTTGTAAATTATAATGACTCAATTATTTATCCAAAGGTATTTCCTTATTTATTTCTCTGTTTTATTTTAATTTCTTTTGAAAAAATAAATACACTATCGCTTTGAAAATCGGAGTGTTACAAAAATGGACACAAAAAAAAAACAAATACCAAACTGACTTAAATATTAATCCATTTAGTCTTTTGGACTTATTAGACGAACTACATTCTTTTAGAAAATAAGTGGACTAGAATACACCTAGTAAATATCAAAATGACCTAAAATCTATATCCATTGAGAATTTTGCACTTATTTCTAAAATAAATGGAATAGACCTCGACCCTTAACCCTAAACCTAAACCCGAAACCCTATACCCTAAACTATAAACTCTAACCCCTAAACCTGAAACCAACCCAAAAACCCTAACCCTAACCCCTGAACCCTAAAGCTAGAAAAGACCACAAATGACCTAATAAAGTGACACTTTTGCACTAATAGATTGAACTACATTGATTAACAACTAAAATGGACAACAACAAAAATAATAACAAATTCCAAAATGACCTAAATTTTTAATATATTGAGTCTTTTGCACTTATTAGACGAACTACATTGTTTTAGAAACAAAATGGACTAGATATATTGAGTCTTTTGCCCTTATTCGACGAACTACATTGCTTAAGAAATAAAATGGACTAGATATGACCTAGACCCTTAACCCTTAACAATAAGCCCGAACCGCAAATCACTAAAGCCTAAACCCAAAACCCTAAACCTTAAACCCTAAACCCTAAAACCTAAAACCTAAAACCTAAACCCTAATTCTTAAACCTAGTAAAGACCAAAATGACCTAAAATATTAATGCATCTTGACTTTTGTTCTTATTGGACGAACTACAATGAAAAGACCTAGAATACACCTAGTAAATAATAAAGTGACCTAAAATCTATATCCATTGAGAATTATGCTTTTATTACATGAACTACATTGATTAAGAACCAAAATGGACTACATATGACCTAGACCATTAATCCTTAACCATATACCCGAAACGCAACACAATAAATCCTAAACCCTAAACCATAAACCATAAACCATAAACCATAAACCATAAACCATAAACCATAAACCATAAACCATAAACCATAAACCATAAACCATAAACCATAAACCATAAACCAAAAATCCTAAACCCTAAACCCTAAACCCTCAACCATATATCCTCAATCCTAAAACCTAAAACCTAAACCCTAATTCTTAAACCTAGTAAAGACCAAAATGACCTAATATATTAATGCATTTTGACTTTTGTTTTTATTGGACGAACTACAATGAAAAGACCTAAAATACCCCTAGTAAATAATAAAGTGACCTAAAATGTATATCCATTGAGAATTATGCTTTTATTACATGAACTACATTGATTAAGAACCAAAATGGACTACATAACCATAAACCATAAACCATAAACCATAAACCATAAACCATAAACCATAAACCATAAACCATAAACCATAAACCATAAACCATAAACCATAAACCATAAACCATAAACCATAAACCATAAACCATAAACCATAAACCATAAACCATAAACCATAAACCATAAACCATAAACCATAAACCATAAACCATAAACCATAAACCATAAACCATAAACCATAAACCATAAACCATAAACCATAAACCATAAACCATAAACCATAAACCATAAACCATAAACCATAAACCATAAACCATAAACCATAAACCATAAACCATAAACCATAAACCATAAACCATAAACCATAAACCATAAACCATAAACCATAAACCATAAACCATAAACCATAAACCATAAACCATAAACCATAAACCATAAACCATAAACCATAAACCATAAACCATAAACCATAAACCATAAACCATAAACCATAAACCATAAACCATAAACCATAAACCATAAACCATAAACCATAAACCATAAACCATAAACCATAAACCATAAACCATAAACCATAAACCATAAACCATAAACCATAAACCATAAACCATAAACCATAAACCATAAACCAAAAATCCTAAACCCTAAACCCTCAACCATATATCCTCATCCCTAAAACCTAAAACCTAAAACCTAAAACCTAAAACCTAAACCCTAATTCTTAAACCTAGTAAAGACCAAAATGACCTAAAATTTTAATGCATTTTGACTTTTGTTTTTATTGGACGAACTACAATGAAAAGACCTAAAATACCCCTAGTAAATAATAAAGTGACCTAAAATGTATATCCATTGAGAATTATGCGTTTATTACATGTACTACATTAATTAAGAACCAAAATGGACTACATATGACCTAGACCCATAACCAAATACCCGAAACGCAAAACACTAAATCCTAAACCCTAAACCTTAAACCCTAAACCCTAAACCCTAAACCCTAAACCATAAACCCTAAACCCTAAACCCTAAACCCTAAATCCTAAAACCTAAACTCTAATCTCTAAATCTAAAAAAGACCAAAATGACCTAAAATATTAATGCATTTTGACTTTTGTACTTATTGGACGAACTACAATGAATAAGAAATAAATTGTACAAAAAGAAACATATCAAAAACCAAAATAACCAAAATCTAAAACCAGTTAGATTGATGCACTAATTCGACGAACTACATTGATTAAGAAGAGAAATGGTCTATAATAGACCTAGACCCTAAAAAATGTCCTAAAATTGAAATCAAGTGACACTTTTGCACTAATAGGTTGAACTACATTGATTAACAACTAAAATGGACAACAACAAAAAAACATAACAAATTCCAAAATGACTTAAAATTTTAATATATTGAGTCTTTTGCACTTATTAGACGAACTTCAATGTTTTAGAAACAAAATGGACTAGATATATTGAGTTTTTTACACTTATTCGACGAACTACATTGATTAAGAAACAAAATGGACTAGATATGACCTAGACCCTTATGTTATTAATAATGGCCTCTGTTAGTCTAAAGATATGAGAGTTATTAAACAAATTATCAAAGATTGACAGCGGAATATATTCAGGGGCAATGATTGAAACAGTTTGCAAATGTTATCAATATATGAGACAAGAAACAATGCTTACTTCAGAATGTTAAACAAGATATAAAATCATTAATTCATACATTCAAGAATATGCATTTATGTAATATCAAAAAGAGTAGGGATAAGAAACAATTGCACCACGATTTATCCTGGTTCAGCTATCAATTGATAGCCTACATCCAGTCCTGAAATCCAACAAGATTTCAGCCTTTTTCCAATAGAATGAATTGAGAACCTTTTACAGATTGTCTAGCTTCCTTGAAGCCTATCTATCTAACTCACTTCACTCTTGTTTCTATCCCACCTAATCCTTGTAGTTAATCGCCTAACTCACACAAGTTCTAGGTAAAGCCTCTTCTTGATGATCTCACATCAACAAAGATAACTATCAGTTTCCTTACTGGATTTCCAAACCTTTCAATTTACAGAAAATTGTCTTCTTCGAAGAATTAAAGAATATCAAGACTTTGACTCAATCACTATAGTATCTCACACAAAAAGTATTTAGCCAATGGATATTTTGTGTGTTGTAAAAACTTTTCTCTCAAAGTGTTTTTCAAAGGTATTCAAAAGTTGTGAAAAGTTCTGAAAGAATTATTAAAAGTTGTTTTCAAAAGTGATTGAATCAGCTTATATATATTCAGAAAAACACCAGGATAATCGATTGCTCAATCAATTATATAATGTGTTAATGCTTGGTAAATCGATTGCCCAATCGATTTTCGTATGTCTTGTTTTTCTTGAATCTTGATCATATAAGCATGAACCGATTTGCCAATCGATTCCTTTAATACATCAATCAGAACTGATACTATGATTTTATCAGAATCGATTGAGTAATCGATTATAGATATTTTGTTCCAACAACGAGATCAAAACAATCGATTGCTCAGTCGATTTCATAATCACAATCATAATCGATTTGGCATTGAGCTGAATCCATTCTGTAACTTAAACATTAACTTCAATCGATTCGTCAATCGATTTTGCTGATCACAGTGACTCAGACTTTTTCATCAATCGATTATCCAATCGATTGTGCTGATCACAATGACTAAGACATAAACGTCAATCGATTTGCCAATCGATTATGCCTGTTATAGAACTTCGGCTATTTTGACAAAATCTATGTGCCAATCGATTTAATCAAAGTTGTTCTGATAAATGATTAATTTGCAATCGATTGCCTCAATCTTGGAGTTTAAGAAATCTAAATCAATCGATGTCTCAATCGATTTAATGCATCACAGAACTTATTCCTGATTTTAAAACTTTGTCCCAATCGATTTGTCAATCAATTGATTCCATACATGGTTGGTTCTGAGACTTGTAAAATCGATTGATCAATTTATTGCCCAATCGATTGTCCAATTGATTGGATTTATCCCAAAACTTAGGTTTCACTAAAAACTTTAAACTAATCGATTCCCCAATCGATTTATGTAGTGAAAACACTTGTTCTGAGTCAGACAATCGATTTATCAATTGATTCATCAATTGACTTATTGGTTGATTGATTCATATTCATCGGCAAAGACTTAAGCATGAGACCATAGTGATTAGTCTAACAAACTAACTACTATGACACCTAATTACACAACATATAATTGCATCTTTCTCAAGCATATCCTCCAACTTTGGTTGATTACTTGAGTTGCAAGCTTTTGTTCCAAGTGTATGGTGTCTGCTTGTTTGTGTAACACACCGTTTTTCTAAGCGAGGGTATATTTTTTTTTCAAAAGAAATTAAAATAAAACAAAGTAAAACAAATGAGGAAATGTCTTTGGATAAATAATTGAGTCATTATAATTTACGCAGCGGAAAAGTTTCTCCAATTATAAATCCAAAACATTTACATAACATCAAATGGTACATGGAACCCATCCAAAGATGATATCAAACTGATAATATTTGTATAAGTACAGTTTTCCAAACTAAAAATACTCCAAACCAAAAAGAAGGACCCCTAGTCCCTATACATCATCCTAATCTGATCATCCTACCAAAAACTATACACCCTGAGTAATCTCCACGCGCCCCGTGAGATCCTCCTAACACAACCGCAGTCAAGCATTCCCATCTCCATCCCTGTCCGTAGGGTACGAACCAGTAGGGCCGTCCTGACTCTCATCTGAGGGCAAAGCCCAGATTTCCACAATAGTGTAAAGGGTCACCAACCAGAAAATAACAGTTAACACATAGCAATTAAGTTTTTGAATGCTCAAAACAACTTTTTAACTAAGCATGCACCTTAACAGGATTTTCAATGTGCGAAAAGTTCATACATTACATTGCCAATGAAAATGAAGGTAAAATGCAGTTCTCGATCTCCTAATTAACACATGATAAAACAAAACATGGATAGATTCATGAGCAATTAATCATACAACTAAAAATGAGGATTTTCACTGAGCCAATCGATTGGGCAATCGATTGGGGTGAAGATTTTTAATGAAAACAGAATCCTGGGCTGAATTCAATCGATTGGTAAATCGATTGATTGGTTCCTGAGCCCCTGGTTTCGAGCCAATCGATTTCCTAATCGATTTGGTGAGGGATTCTTAATGAAAACAGAATCCTGGGCTGAATTCAATCGATTGGTAAATCGATTGATTGGTTCCTGAGCCCCTGACTTAAGGCCTAATCGATTGGGCAATCGATTTCGAAAGGGATTTTAAAAAGGCTGATTTACAAAATCGATTGGCTAATCGATTTTGTGAATTGGCCAAGTCCCTGTTTACCCATCCAATCGATTGGGAAATCGATTTCCCTGATCAGTTTTCCAAAAATTCATGAATTAACCTAAGTCATTCCTAATCAAGTTCACCACTTAACACTTAGCAATTTCTACGCGATTACTACGACACACAAAGGTTCGATAACCATCATACTCACACACAATACACAACACATAGCACTTAACACCTTCATCTCAGTTATCACGATAAATCAAAATTCGAATCACTCAATCATAAACTCAAATCAAACATGACTCGCGTGCCAGGCACCCTAATGCAATGCGTATATGCCAAAATGCATGGACTCGGAATTCCAAACCAAAACCCTCCTCGAAGGGCCGTAAATCATAATTGTACCGCCTATCGCAGGCCAAAGTACCAATTACCGAGGTGCCACCTATCACGGGTCAGCACGATTTACTAAAATGCGTAAATCATAAACGTACCACCTATCACGGGTCAGTACAGTTTACCGAGGTGTCACCTATCACGGGTCAACACGATTTACTAAAAGAAAAAGCGGAAATCGTAAATGTACCACCTATCACGGGTCAGTACAGTTACCATGGTGTCACCTATCACGGGTCAACACGATTTACTAAAATATAAATCGCAAACGTACAACCTATCACGGGTCCGTACAGTTTACCAAGGTGCCACCTATCACGGGTCAGCACAATTCACCAAAAATGTAAATCGTAAATGTACCACCTATCACGGGTCAGTACAGTTACCATGGTGTCACCTATCACGGGTCAACACGATTTACTAAAATGTAAATCGCAAACGTACAACCTATCACGGGTCCGTACAGTTTACCAAGGTGTCACCTATCACGGGTCGACACAATTTACCAAATGAAATGCATGAGCATACACAGACTCCATTCACAACAATCGTTAAGCAAATGCAGATATTAAAAGATTCCCCATTTTTAATACCCATTTAACTTAAACGACTTTCAAACAACATTAATTAAATAAGTCATTAAGAGATTCCCCGTTCTTAATACCGATTTAACTTAATGATTTTCAAAACAAAACGTTAAGCAAACAGTCATATTAAGAGATTCCCCATTCTTAATATACTTTTGACTTAAACGATTTTCTCGCAAAACATTCAGTAAACGAGTCATTAAGAGATTCCCCATTCTTAATACTCATTTACCGAAACGATTTTCAAAAACGATAGTTAAGTAACCGAGACATTAAGAGATTCCCCATTCTCAACGCCCAGTTAACTTAAGCATTTTCCTCAAATACACATTAAGTAAACCGAGGTATTAAAAGATTCCCCATTTTTAATACTCGTTTAACTCTAATGGTTTTCAAATTCCACAGAAACAAATTCAAACATACTTTCACATTCAAACCATAATTCACAACAACCACACCAATTAACAAACATCAAGTACGAACACACCAAATACAACGAACACAAATCACGCAACATAACACCCGGATACATCAAATTTCATTTACCCATAATCATACACAATGACATTCAAATTCATTTACCACGAAACATTCATCATTATAAACAAAACCTAACTCTAAGGTTTTTACCCATAACGCACTAGTTTCGTTTTTTCCCAAATCGATACATTTAACCCTAACAAATTCCTTCCCACACAACCACAGATAAGTCCCTAATGCAAACTAGAAGTTTGGAAGGAGCCCTTACCTTCGCGATAGCCCTAACGTGCGATTACGGCACCGTGAGTAATTCCGGTAAAATCTCCGCTCGCAACGCCGCTTCCAAATTAGTGCACTAGCACCGTAGCGTGGTGGTGAGCAACTTTCCCTTCTATCTCTTCGAGAAATGAGGTTCGGATCTAGAAGAAACGGAGGGGTTTGTGTTTGGATCTCAAAAACCGTTTTTCTTCGTTTTCGAATCAAAGAGGAAGAGTGGAGTTGCGAAAACCTTGATCTCACTCTCACCCAACCTTGGGTTACTAGTTTTGAAGAAAAGGAAGCAACGAAAACGAAAAATGGAGAAGGATGGAATTTTGGGTTTCACGGTGGTTTGAGGAAGGAGATGGAAAATTTGGAAATTTCCTTCCTTTCTTTTTCTTTCCTTTGTTTTTCCTTTCTTCCTTTTTCCTTCCTTCCTTTATATACTATTTTCTTTTCCTTTTCCTTCCTTCTAGTTTTCCTTTCTTTTTCCCTCCAAACAAACATATATAAATATAATAAATATAACTTAACAAATATCTCAAAATCTAGATATTTATTAAATTACCGTTTCACCCGAAACGCCTTAAATTCTCCGTAAAGGATTTTCCGCAGTTAAATTCAATTTATTTATCGACGAGAAATTCTAATTGGCATCGAAATATCTTTTTGATTATAAAACTCCAAAATATTATTAACTTTGGCTTAAAAAGCCTCCGAGCCAAAATCCAAAATACACCAAAAATACATAAAAGGGTACTTTAAAATTATGGGTCTTACAGTTTGCCTGAAATGTTTCTTAATTCAAATAATTAGATCAATCAAATATTTCATATGTACTGTATGTTTGGGAATTAAATCAAAAACATGATCAGGGAAGCTCATGTCTTACACCTTAAAATGAATAAGAACTAAAACAAAATAAGAAAAAAAAAAGAAAAAGAAACATATAAAAAACCAAAACGTCCTAAAATCTTAATCAAGTGACACTTTTGCACTAATAGGTTGAACTACATTGATTAACAACTAAAATTGACAACAACAAAAATAAAAACAAATTCCAAAATGACCTAAAATTTTAATATATTGAGTCTTTTGCACTTATTAGACGAACTACATTGTTTTAGAAACAAAATGGACTAGATATATTGAGTCTTTTGCACTTATGCGACGAACTACATTGATTTAGAAACAAAATGGACTAGATATGACCGAGACCCTTAACCCTTAACAATAAACCCGAACTGCAAAACAATAAAGCCTAAACCCTAAAACCTAAAACCTAAAACCTAAAACCTAAACCCTAATTCTTAAACCTAGTAAAGAACAAAATGACATAAAATATTAATGCATTTTGACTTTTGTTCTTATTGGACGAACTACAATGAAAATACCTAGAATACACCTAGTAAATAATAAAGTGACCTAAAATCTATATCCATTGAGAATTATGCTTTTATTACATGAACTACATTGATTAAGAACCAAAATGGACTACATATGACCTAGACCCTTAACCCTTAACCATATACCCGAAACGCAAAACACTAAATCCTAAACCCTAAACCCTAAACCCTAAACCCTAAACCCTATACCCTCAACCCTAAAACCTAAAACCTAAACCCTAATTCTTAAACCTAGTAAAGACAAAAATGACATAAAAAAAGTAATGCATTTTGACTTTTGTTTTTATTGGACGAACTACAATGAAAAGACCTAGAATACACCTAGTAAATAATAAAGTGACCTAAAATGTATATCCATTGAAAATTATGCTTTTATTACATGTACTACATTAATTAAGAACCAAAATGGACTACATATTACCTAGACCCTTAACCAAATACCCGAAACGCAAAACCCTAAATCCTAAACCCTAAATCTTAAACCCTAAACCATAAACCCTAAACCCTAAACCCTAAACCCTAAACCCTAAACCCTTATCCCTAAAACCTAAAACCTAAAACCTAAAATCTAAAACCCAAATCCTAAAACCAAACACCGAAGACCTAAATCCTAAAACCTAAACTCTAATCTCTAAATCTAAAAAGGACCAAAATGACCTAAATTATTAATGCATTTTGACTATTGTACTTATTGGACGAACTACAATGAATAAGAAATAAATTGTACAAAAAGAAACATATCAAAAACCAAAATAACCAAAATCTAAAACCAGTTAGATTGATGCACTAATTCGACGAACTACATTGATTAAGAAGAGAAATGCTTTATAATAGACCTAGACCCTTAACCGTTAACCCTAAACCATAAACACTAAACCCTAATCCCTTTACCTAGTAAAGACGAAAAACGACCTAGAATATGAATGCATTGAGACTTTTCTGCTTATTGGACGAACTAGAATGAATAAGAACTAAAATGGACAAAAAGAAAAATATCAAAAACCAAAATAACCTAAAATCTAAATCCAATAAGACTTATGCCCTTATTCGATGAACTACATTTATTAAGAATCAAAATGAACTAGAATAGACCTAGACCCTTAACCCTTAATCTTAAAACCTAAATCCCAAACCCGAAACCCTAAACCCTAAAATGAATAAGAACTAAAACGGAAAAAAAGAAACATATCAAAAATAAAAACGTCCTAAAATCGAAATCAAGTGACACTTTTGCACTAATAGGTTGAACTACATTGATTAACAACTAAAATGGACAACAACAAAAAAACATTACAAATTCGAAAATGACCTAAAATTTTAATATATTGAGTCTTTTGCACTTATTAGACGAACTACAATGTTTTAGAAACAAAATGGACTAGATATATTGAGTCTTTTACACTTATTCGACGAACTACATTGATTATGAAATAAAATGGACTAGATATGACCTAGACCCTTAACCCTTAACCATAAACCCGAACCGCAAAATACTAAAGCCTAAAGCCTAAATCAACAAAATTATTCCTTGACGAATAATTTTAATCGGGGATCCAAAAAGTTGTTTTTGGGCATTAAACTCACTAAATATCAATAAATTTGCTAAAAAGCCTCAATGTTCAATACCAAAATACATAAATTAGAAATTAAAATTTTGGGTCTTACGGAATAGACCTCGACCCTGAACCCTAAACCCAAAACCCTATACCCTAAACTATAAATCCTAAATGTCAAACCCTCACCCCAAAACCCTAACCCCTGAACCCTAAACCTTGTAAAGACCGCAAATGACCTATAATATTAATCAATTTAGTCATTGGCACTTATTAGACGAACTACATTCTTTTAGAAACAAAGTGAACTACAATACACCTAGTAAATATCAAATAGACCTAAAATCTATATCCATTGAGAATTTTGCACTTATTTCATAAAATACATGGAATAGACCTCGACATTAAAATATAAATCCCTTGAGTATTTTCGTCTTATTAGACGAACTACATTAATGTAGAAACAAAGTGGACTAGAATACACCTAGAAAATAATAAAATGACCTAAATCTAAATCAATTGAGAATTACGCACTTATTTGATGAAGTACATTCATTAAAACCAAAAAGGACGGGAAAAAACCTAAACCCTAAACCTCAAACTCGTAACCCTAACCCCAAAACGCTAACCCTAAAACCCTAAACCTAGTAAAGACCACAGATGACATAAAATAATAATCAATTAAGACTTCTGCACTTATTGGTCGAACTACATTGATTAACAACTAAAATGGACACACACACAAAAAAAAAAACAAAGTGGATCAATAAAGTGGACTGAAATCAATTGACTCTTTTGCACTTATTAGACGAACTACACTGTTTTAGAAACAAAGTGGACTAGAATACACCTTGTAAATAACAAAATGACCGAAAATCTATATCCATTGAGAATTGTGCACTTCTTTCATGAAATACGTGGAATAGGCCTAGACCCCTAACCCTAAACTATAAACCCTGAACCTGAAACATGGGTGCGGGTCAATTTCCATTATAAAATATTTATAAACCCTAATCCGTAAAGCTAGTAAAGAAAAAATAATGACCCAAAATATTAAAGCATTTCGACTTTTGAACTTATTGGACGAACTACAATAAATGAGAACTAAAATGTACAAAAAGAAACATATAACAAACCAAAATAAGCAAAATCTAAATCTAGTGAGATTTATGCACTTATTCGACGAACTACATTGATTAATAAGAAAAATTGTCTATAGTAGACCTAGACCCTTAACCTTAAACCTTAAACCATAAACCCTAAACCCGAAACCCGAAACCCTTATCCCTTAACCTAGTAAAGACGAAAATCACCTAAAAAATTAATTCATTGATTCTTTTGAACTACATTTTTTTAGAAACAAAATGGACTATAATACACCTAGTAAAAAACTAAATTACCTAAAATATATATATCCATAGAGAATTATGCACTTATTTCATGAAATACATTGATTAAAACCAAAATGGACAAAAACAGACCTAGATCCTTTACCCTAAACCCTAGCCCTAATACCTAAACCGTAAACCCTATACCCTAAACCTAAAACCCATAACTAAAACCCCAAAACTCTAAACCTTAAAACCCTTTACCTAGTAAAAACCATAAATGACAAATATTAATCATTTGAGACATTTGCACTTATTGGTTGAACTACTTTGATTAACAACTAAAATGTACAAAAAGAAACATATCAAAAACCAAAATAACCAAAATCTAAATCCAGTAAGATTTATGCACTTATTCGACGAACTACATTCATTAAGAAGAAAAATGGTCTATAATAGACCTAGACCCTTAACCCTTAACCTTAAACCTTAAACCTTAAACCTTAAACCATAAACCCTAA
>NC_021162.2:28208703-28209710 GCF_000331145.2 Cicer arietinum | reverse complement strand
AACCATTAACCTAGTGAGACTTTTGCACTTATTAGACGAACTACAATGTTTTAGAAACAAAATGGACTAGATATATTGAGTCTTTTACACTTATTCGACGAACTACATTGATTAAGAAACAAAATGGACAAGATATGACCTAGACCCTTAACCCTTAACCATAAAATACTAAAGCCTAAAGCCTAAATCAACAAAATTATTCCTCGACAAATAATTTCAATCGGGGATCCAAAAAAAAGTTTTTGGGCATTAAACTCACAAAATATCAATAACTTGGCTAAAAAGCCTCATAGTTCAACACCAACATACATAAATTAGAATTTAAAATTATGGGTCTTACGGAATAGACCTCGACCCTGAACCCTAAACCCAAAACCCTATACCCTAAACTATAAACCCTAAATGTGAAACCCTCACCCCAAAACCCTAACCCCTGAACCCTAAACCTTGTAAAGACCGCAAATGACCTATAATATTAATCAATTGAGACTTTTGCACTTTTTGGTTAAACTACATTGATTAAACAACTAAAATGGACAAAAAAAAAACAAATACCAAAATGACCTAAATATTAATCAATTTAGTCTTTTGCAGTTATTAGACGAACTACATTCTTTTAGAAAATAGGTGGACTAGAATACACCTAGTAAATATCAAAATGACCTAAAATCTATATCCATTGAGAATTTTGCACTTATTTCATAAAATAAATGGAATAGACCTCGACCCTTAACCCTAAACCTAAACCCGAAACCCTATACCCTAAACTATAAACCCTAAACCTGAAACCCACACCCCAAAACCCTAACCCTAACCTCTGAACCCCTGAAGCTAGTAAAGACCACAAATGACCTATAATATTAATCAATTGAGACTTTTGCACTTATTGGTTGAACTACATTGATTAGCCACTAAAATGGACAAAAAAAACATAACAAATTCCACAATGACCTAAAATTTTAATATATTGAATCTTTTACACTTATTAGACGAACTACACTGTTTTA
>NC_021162.2:28196538-28208116 GCF_000331145.2 Cicer arietinum | reverse complement strand
CCTAAAACCTAAACCCTAATTCTTAAACCTAGTAAAGACCAAAATGACCTAAAATATTAATGCATTTTGACTTTTGTTCTTATTGGACGAACTACAATGAAAAGACCTAGAATACACCTAGTAAATAATAAACTAACCTAAAATCTATATCCATTGAGAATTATGCTTTTATTACATGAACTACATTGATTAAGAACCAAAATGGACTACATATGACCTAGACCCTTAACCCTTAACCATATACCCGAAACGCAAAACACTAAATCCTAAACCCTAAACCCTAAAGTGGACTATAATACACCTAGTAAAATACTAAATGACCTAAAATATATATCCATAGAGAATTATGCACTTATTTCATGAAATACATTGATTAAAACCAAAATGTACAAAAATAGACCTAGATCCTTTACCCTAAACCCTAGCCCTAATACCTAAACCGTAAACCCTATACCCTAAACCTAAAACCCGTAACTCAAACCCCAAAACTCTAAACCTTAAAACCCTTTACCTAGTAAAAACCATAAATGACATAAATATTAATCATTTGAGACTTTTGCACTTTTTGGTTGAACTACTTTGATTAACAACTAAAATGTACAAAAAGAAACATATCAAAAACCAAAATAACCAAAATCTAAATCCAGTAAGATTTATGCACTTATTTGACGAACTACATTCATTAAGAAGAAAAATGGTCTATAATAGACCTAGACCCTTAACCTTAAACGTTAAACCATAAACCCTAACCCCCAAACCCTAAACCCTTATTCCTTTACCTAGTAAAGACTAAAATGACCTAAAATATAAATGCATCGAGACTTTTGCTTTTATTGGTTGAACTACATTGATTAGCCACTAAAATGGACAAAAAAAACATAACAAATTCCACAATGACCTAAAATTTTAATATATTGAATCTTTTACACTTATTAGACGAACTACACTGTTTTAAAAACAAACACTACGCCAAAAATGACATTTAACAGCTCCCATTTTACAGCGCTTGCTAAACACAAGCGTTGTTGTAATTATATTTTAAAAATAACGGAACCTTTTACAGCGCTTTTGATGACAAGCGCTGTAAAACAAGCGCTGTAGTAGGTCATAAAACGTTTGTGCATCACGTTATAAGGCCTTTACAGCTCTTGTCAAAAAAGCGCTGTAAAAGGAAGCGCTTTCGCATATCCGTTACAGCGCTTTTTTCACAAGTGCTGTAAAATACATGCGCTTTCATAGGCTTTAACTACCTATTACAGCGCTTTTGTCACAAGCGCTGTAAAATACATGCGCTTTCATTGAATTAAACTATCTATTGCATCGCTTTTTTCACAAGCGCTGTAAAATACATGCGCTTTCATTGAATTTAACTACCTATTACAGCGCTTTTGTCACAAGCGCTGTAAAATACATGCGCTTTCATTGAATTTAACTACCTATTACAGCGCTTTTGTCACAAGCGCTGTAAAATACATGCGCTTTCATTGAATTTAACTACCTATTACAGCGCTTTTGTCACAAGCGCTGTAAAATACATGCGCTTTCATTGAATTTAACTACCTATTACAGCGCTTTTGTCACAAGCGCTGTAAAATACATGCGCTTTCATTGAATTTAACTACCTATTACAGCGCTTTTTTCACAAGCGCTGTAAACTGCATCTTTCAAATAATTATATACGTTGGAAACCCTCATATCCTCTACATCTTTGAAATAATTATATACGTTGGGAACCCTAATATCCTTTACATACTGTGCGGCCATCTACGTTGTCTCAGGTATTTTTTACACATGATCTGTTATGTTTTGTTACATATATATTAAATCTACTAAAAATTGTTATATAAAAACTCATACCACATGATCTGTTCTGTTTTGAAATTGTCAAAAATTGTCAAAAACTCATACCACATGATCTGTTCTGTTTTGAAATTTTTAGTTGATATTGGTTTCTTTTTGAAACTTGTTGATATGTTTTGAAAGCTTATTATTTTTGTTACTGCATTTATATAGGTGGTATAATATGGATAGGAAATGGATTTCAGCCAATCGATTGTCAAAAGAGTATGAAATTGGAGTGAAGGAGTTTGTTGAGTTTGCAGTGAAGAATGCAAAAGATCCAAATAGAGTAGTTTGTCCTTGTTTAAAATGTTGTTTTGGAAAACGTGTTAGAGAAGATGAATTAGAAGGACATCTAGTATGTAATGGAATTGATCAAAGCTACACATGTTGGATAAGACATGGTGAGAAAAAAAAAGGAAACATTAATTTTGAGAATAGTTCGACATATGCTTCAACTGACTTCGATACAGATACATATGAGCCGGACCGAGTTGATGAGATTGCAAAAGCAGTTGAAGAAGATCTTCGAGATTGTCCTAAAATGTTTGAAAGTTTGTTGAGTGATGCAGAGAAAGAATTATATAATGGTTGTACTAAATTCACAAGACTGTCAGCGATATTAAAGTTGTACAACTTAAAAGCGAGTAATGGATGGTCTGATAAAAGCTTTACAGAATTATTAACACTCATAAAAGATATGTTGCCAGATGATAATGAACTTCCCAGTCGAACCTACGAGGCTAAACGGATTTTGTGTTCTATTGGAATGAGTTACGAAAGGATTCATGCGTGTCCTAACGATTGCATTTTATTTCGAAACGAATATGAACTACTTAAGGCGTGTCCGAAATGCAATGTCTCTCGATATAAGAAGAAAGAATCTACTCCAGCAAAAGTCGTGTGGTATTTTCCTATAATACCAAGATTTAGGCGCATGTATCGCAGTGAAGAAGATTCAAAACACTTGACATGGCATGCAGATGAAAGAATTAGAGATGGAATGTTTCGACACCCTGCAGATTCCCCACAATGGGCAAAAATTGATCACGAGTATCCTGAATTCGGGATAGAGTCAAGAAATCTAAGACTTGCACTTTCTACTGATGGAATGAATCCACATGGTCTTCAAAGCATCTCACATAGCACGTGGCCTGTGATTTTGGTAATATATAACCTACCTCCATGGTTATGTATGAAGCGTAAGTTTATGATGTTGTCTCTGTTAATTTCTGGACCCAAACAACCGGGGAATGATATCGACGTATACTTGACTCCTCTAATCGAAAATTTAAAAAGTATGTGGGAGACAGGTGTGGAAGTTTATGATGGGTATAAGAAAGAATGTTTCAATTTGAGGGCTATGTTGTTCGGCACAATTAATGATTTTCCAGCATATGGTAATTTATCAGGATATAGCATTAAAGGTCAGTGTGCATGTCCTATATGTGAAGAGAGTACAAATTGGATGCGGTTGAAACATTGTAAGAAGAATGTGTTTCTTGGACATCGTAGATTTTTACCTTATAGTCATCAGTATCGTGGGTGGAGAAATGCATTCAATGGAAAATCAGAGGAAGGTAAAGCTCCTTTAGCACCGACTGGATATCAAATACTTGAAAAAGTACAAGGTTTGACCAATAAATTTGGCAAACCTTTTGCGGGAGAGCTGGTGAAAACTGGGTGGAAGAAAAAGTCAATTTTCTTTGAATTGCCATATTGGAAGTCATTGTATGTAAGACATTTCCTCGATGTGATGCATATTGAGAAAAATGTATTTGAAAGTGTTATTGGTACGTTACTCAATGTTCCAGGAAAGTCTAAAGATGGCGTCAATGCAAGATTGGACTTGGTCGATATGGGAATAAGAAATGAACTGGCTCCAGTAAAGAAAGGAAATCGCACATATCTACCTCCAGCCGCTCATACTCTATCTAGAAAGGAAAAAATTGTTTTATGTAAATTTCTACACGAAGTTAAAGTTCCAGAAGGATACTCTTCGAACATTAAAAATTTGGTTTGTATGAAAGACCTCAAGTTAAAAGGTTTGAAGACCCATGATTGTCATATTATAATGGAGCATTTGCTACCAATAGGTATACGTTCCATTTTACCTGAAAAAGTTCGACTAGCCTTAACTAGATTATGTTTCTTCTTCAGGGAAATTTGTAGTAAAGTGATCGACCCTCAGAAATTACCGACATTGCAGAGGGAAATTGTTGTTACTTTGTGTGAGCTTGAAATGTATTTCCCACCATCGTTTTTTGATATAATGGTTCACCTTACTGTTCATCTGGTTAAGGAGACACAACTTTGTGGGCCAGCTTATATGAGATGGATGTATCCGATAGAACGATATATGAAAATATTAAAAGGGTACGTAAAAAGTAGAAGTCGACCAGAAGGTTGTATTGCTGAACGATACATTGTTGAAGAGGCTGCTGAATTTTGTACTGAATATCTGTCCAATGTTGAATCCATAGGGCTTCCCATGTCTCGTCATTCGGGAAGACTATCAGGAGAAGGGATAACTGGAAGGAGACTACTGACTATATCAAGGACAGAATGGGAGCAGGCACAATTGTATGTTCTGCACAATGATGATGAGGTTCAACCGTATGTTACAATACACATTGATCAGTTATCTCGTTTGAACATGAATAGGAATCAAAATTGGATAACTCGAGAGCACAATCGAAGTTTTGTAACATGGTTAAAAAATCACATAATGTCAAAATTTGATATAGACCCCGGATCAATTTCAAATAGATTGAGGTGGCTAGCAAATGGTCCGAGCTTACATGTCTTTTCTTACACTGGTTATGTTATTAACGGCTACACATTTTATACCAAAGAACAAGATGATCAGACCACTATGCAAAATAGTGGAGTCACTCTCGTAGCTGAAGCGATGCATGTCTCAAGTGCAAAAGACAAAAACCCAATATATGCAAATCTATCATATTTTGGGGTTATCGAGCGCATATGGGAGTTAGACTACACAATGTTTCGTGTTCCCATATTTGGTTGCAAGTGGGTCGATAATAATAATGGCGTTCGGATTGATGAGTCAGGATTCTTGCTTGTCGATTTTAATAGGGTGGGATACAAAGACGAGCCTTTTATTTTAGCGTCGCAAGCTCAACAAGTGTTTTATGTCACTGATCCTTCTAATGATAAATGGTCTGTTGTCCTATCGACCAATAAAATAAGTGATGATAACAATAATGATGAAGATGTTGGTAATGATCTTTTATTTGCAACATCACAACAACCACATGAAATTGATTCAACTGATGATGGTTTATATCTTAGAGATGATCATGATGAGGGAATTTGGATTAATCCATCGTTTCGTATTGTAAATGGACAAACAAATGTGAATGTCACCAGGAAAAGAAGAAGGGCATCTTAATGTATATATATGTTTAATTGTTTTATATAAGCTATGCATGTAATCTGAACTGTGTTATTGTAAATATGCATGTAATCTGAATTGAGTGTTTTATACTAAGTTCTGATTAATTTATTTTTTGTACGCATCACATTGTTAACAAAAACATCAGACACAAACCCATTTTTCGCAACATGGCAATGATCCTGAATACCAATTAAGTTTCGATTTAAGAAGGAAAGAGAATGTAAAGAGATAAAAAGGGTGTTGAGGTGGAGATTGAATTGTGAAAGAGTAAGCTTTGATGTTTGTGAAGAAGATGCATAAAAGGAGAAGAGTTTGGTGAAGAGGAAGGGATTTTTGTGGTGACCAGTTACTACTATGTGGGTTTTGCATGTTGAGCTTAATAACATAACATAACAAAACACAAAAACAATAAGGCCTTTTACAGCGCTTATTTGGGAAAAGCGCTGTAAAAGAGTCTTTTAAAATTAACATAAAGAGACATTTTAGAGCGCTTATGTGTAAAAGCGCTGTAAAAGGCTTTAAAAAACATTCGTATAACATAATAACACACGGAGGTCTTTTACAACGCTTATTTGGGAAAAGCACTATAAAAGAGTCTTTTAAAATTAACATAAAGAGACATTTTAGAGCGCTTATGTGTAAAAGCGCTGTAAAAGTCTTTAAAAAACATTCATATAACATAATAACACACAGAGATCTTTTACAGCGCTTATTTGGGAAAAGCGCTGTAAAAGAGTCTTTTAAAATTAACATAAAGAGACATTTTAGAGCGCTTATGTGTAAAAGCGCTGTAAAAGGCATTCATATAACATAATAACACACAGAGATCTTTTACAGCGCTTATTTGGGAAAAGCGTTGTAAAAGAGTCTTTTAAAATTAACATAAAGAGACATTTTAGAGCGCTTATGTGCAAAAGCACTGTAAAAGGCATTCATATAACATAATAACACACGGAGGTCTGTTACAGCGCTTTTTGGGAAAAGCGCTGTAAAAGAGCCTTTTAAAAATTTAACTAAAGAAGCCTTGTAGAGCGCTTTGCAAAATAAGCGCTGTAAAAGGCTTATAAAAAGCGCTGTAAAAGTGTTACGTATATATAACAGTTACCTCTTCAGTTTCCTCTTCATTACGTAACCTTCATCTCAACCTTCATTTCTTCTCTTCTTTTGCAAACCCTATCATCCCGTCCATTACGAACCTTATTTCCACGATCATCTCCTTCATTTCGAACCTTATTTCCATCCAAGATCATCTCTCCCATTTCACACAATATATTTTCATTGAAATACGTAACCCTCATTACGTATTTCTTCAATATCCTATTTCTTTGAACCATATTTCTGTGAACTTTCTGCGTTCCCTCTTTTCTTTACATTTCATCTTTCTTCGAACCATTATTCAGGTATTGATGTTATAAATTTTTTGTAATCATTAAAATGCATGTTGAGCTTTTTTAAGATATACTTATACATGTTGAGGTTGTTTATAATAATGCATGATCCATGTTGAGCTTGTTGATGTTATACTAAACTGCATGTTGAACTTGTTGTAGTTAAATGGATACAAACAAAGATATAGAAGTTCAAAATGAAGAAGTTGGCACCTCCAAGACTTATGAAAAAGAAGTCAAACGTGGTGCAACTATAATGCAAAAGGTGATTAAAGCAAGGAGTAGTGGGATTAAATTTGAGGTATACTATACTTTGTTTGCTGTGTGATTTTTATCTTTTTTTAGGGTTTAGGGCATGTACTTACTATATGAGTTTATTAGGTTGGCTGGAACGAGAGTGGTCAGCCAGTTGACCCCAACAGCTCCATGTTTGTAAGCTACATTGGGGCTGTTGTTCGTCAAAATGTCCCAATAACAATAGACAACTGGAGAGATAAGGCGTTGAAGGATGCCAAAGATATCATCTGGAATGACATTCAAGTAAATATTTTGATCTACTCTTTTGTCATTTATAATTTTTTTTCTGTAAAATACATTACTTATAATTGTTTTCATTGCAGACCACTTTTGTTCTTGATGAGGAACGAAAGTCATATGTTTTGAGAGTTGCTGGGAAAATCCATCGTGGATTTAGATCCCATCTCTCAAATTTCTATCTAAAAGATAGAGAAGGAAACACAAATGCTGAACCTCCAAAGATATATCAACATTATATATCAAAGGATGAATGGAGAGCATTTGTTTCCAAACGTTCTGACCCGGCGTTTGTCGTAAGTGATTAATTTATTAGCATTTGTGTTTTATTATTCATATTCGTAGCGTATTTTAACTTTTTACACAATTGCTATTTTTTTTTTATATAGAATATTAGTAAGGCAAATCGCGAACGGGCAAGCAACCCAAAACACCCATACAAGAAATCACGTATGGGATATGCACGCCTTGAACAACAAATTGTAAGTAATTAAACATCACTTTTATATAATGAAGTAATTTGTATTATAAACTATAGTGTGTAACTAATTTGTATTATTTTGTTTATGATTTTAACGAATAGAGAAAAGACACCCAAGCCGATCAACCCTTGGGTCGTCATATATTGTGGAAGGAAGCGCGTGTTAATAAAGAAGGAGTGGTTGATAATGAAAATGTCAAGAAAGTTGTAGAACTTTGTGTAAGTATATTATCACTTTAATATTTTTTAATATTGTATTTTAAAAATGCTATTGAACTTATCTTTTTAATGTTACATGTATTTTAGGAAACTATTGAACAAAGTTCTGAAACTCAAGAGGGCAACAAGGATACGTGCAGGGACATTCTTGGGAAAGTGTTTAATGTCCCTGAGTATTCCGGTCGAGTGAGGGGGAAAGGATTTGGCGTAACTCCCAAAAGCTTTTTTCCTCAAGAGAAGCGCCAAAAACCTTCCAACGAGGAAGTATTAGAGAAGCTCAGAATCCTATCGGAGCAAGTGGCACTCTTGGTGAATACGAATAAAGACAAGCAACTTCCGGTTCAGCTCCAACCTGAAATACAAATGGAGAGTGAAACCGGGAGTTGCAACGTCGGTTTGAAGAGTATTCCCGAGGTAATTAATTACTTACTACTTACTTGCTTATGTAATTACTTATGTATTAAACAAACTTATATATTAACTGTACTTATGTTTTAACTATTGATGTAGGGTGTCACTACATGTGTCCTATACTTGTCCTCGCCGACTCAACGGAAGGTGGGAAAAGGAATATTGCACAATACTTCGGGAGAAGTATTGCACAATATTCCGATCCCCGCGGGCCATGTCAAAGTATCGCCTACGGTTGCTTTCGAACCAACTGCACCGTTGCCCATACCGGACAACGATGGAGATATGAAGTTCTTAAGCGACGCTATTGGCAGTTACGTGGCATGGCCCACACACCTTGTTGCCCTCCAAAAAAAGATTCCCAAGGACAAATCAGTTACATCTCCCGAAAAGGTTTGTCACATTTATTGCCTAAGGTTTTTCATTTTTTCAGATTCAATAAACTAACATTTTACCTCATTTTTGTAGGTCCAAATAAATAAACCACCCCTACAGCCAAAAAAAGGCAGCAAACCTCAAAAATTGGAGGTTAATAGGGCTGCCAAACTACAAAGGCTGGAGGGTAATAAAGCTGCAAAACTTGCAGCAACAAAAAATCTAGATCGGGGAAAATCGGTCGCTGCTGCTGCTGCTCCTAATAAAAGTCAGCCACGCCTTGGTAAATACGGGGCGTGTCTTGACATCCAAATAAAAAGGAACATGGGCAGCAGCAACGATTCGCCCATCGTACAAATGAATAAAGACATCTTTGGAGATGAGTATATTGAATACCTCGAAAAGGAGCAAATGTACGATCTTCTCGAACATAAGGAGCTGAGTGTTACTGTAATCAGCTTGTACATAAGGTAAAAAATACTTTTAATTGCATTTATTTGTAATTAATTAAATGTATTGGTAATTAATCTAGTTTAAAATTTTCATTGAAGGTTTTTGTACGAGAAGGTCGTGTGCACGAGGAAACTGTCAAATAAATACTCATTCTTGTCTCCGCATAAGATGTCGATGTTCAAACTCGATCCAGACAATGTAAAACACTACATTGTAGATATGTTTTTAAGAAATAAAGAAAGTGATAAATTGTTCTTGGCACCATATAATTCAGGGTACGTAATTTTATCTTTTTTAATTGATGAGAATTTAATTTATTAGTTGTCTATAAACAAAATTGCTTAACCAATTTTTTGTTGTTGTAGGGCACATTGGGTGCTATTTGCAATCAATGCGGTCTCTGAAGTGATATACTATTTGGATCCCGTGCACGGCGATTACACCAATCACCCCGGAATAAAGAATATGCTCGACACGTAAGTAATATTCATTTATTTCTTACATATATATATTTATATATATATATAAATATTCATGCTCTAATAATCACATTTATTCATTCGATAGTGCCTTAAAAGTTTATCGAGCTCAAAGAGGTGCTAAAGTGTCGAAGCAGAAGTCTAATAACATTACATGGATCTCAATAAAGTGCCCTCGTCAAACAAATAACATCGACTGTGGGTACTACATATTGAGATTCATGAAGGAGATTGTTGAGAAGAATAAAACTATTATCCCAGAAACGGTACGGTATTTGCATTATATGATTTTCATATATAAATTATCTATATATTTGATACTAACTTAATATAATATGTTCAATTTTTATATTGCAGTACTTTGCCAATTCCAGTCCATCATATTCTGAGGAAGATCTGATGGAATTAAAGGAAGAATGGTGTCAGTACGTGCTTGACATGAAAATTATTTGATTTTCTGGGAAATAGCTTGCTGCTGGGCAAGGGATCTGAATATTATATGGTAGCTAGTGCATATAATGTATATTCTGTTAGTTATTATATGTAAATGATCATAGGACACAATATATGAACATGCATATGGATCTGAATGTAGTTTAGGTTGTAAATTAGGTTATATATATATACGTATCTGAATGTAGGTAATTAGGTTGTAAATTAGGTTGTATATATGTATCTGAATGTAGTTACTTAGGTTGTAAATTACAGAGTTACATATATGTTAATAAAGTTACAGAGTTCTGATTTCTGTTCTACTGATTGTGTGAACTGATTGTCTATAATATGTTCTGTTCTACTGATTGTCTATAATATGTTCTGTTCTACTGATTGTGAAGTGATTTTGGATCAAAAATAATTTTGGATACAAAGATAAAAGACAACGCTTTTTTAAAAAAATGCCATAAAAAGCAAAAAAGCGCTTTTCATTTCAAATAATTAATTTACAGCGTTTAAAAAAAAAAAAAACACACATTTTACAGCGCTTTTTTTAAAAAGCGCTGTAAAATGTTGTTCTAAAGCGCTTTAATGGTGCACATTTTACAGCGCTTTCGTGAGAAAGCGCTTTAATGGTGCACATTTTACAGCGCTTTCGTGAGAAAGCGCTGTAAAATGTACAAGAAAAGCGCTGTAAAATGTACAAGAAAAGCGCTGTAAAATGCAGACCCATAATATGAAATTATGGGTGGGCATTTTACAGCGCTTTTGCTGTAAAATGCACACCCATATATGAAATTATGGGTCTGCATTTTACAGCGCTTGTTTGAGAAAGAGCTGTAAAATGCACACCCATATATGAAATTATGGGTCTGCATTTTACAGCGCTTGTTTGAGAAAGAGCTGTAAAATGCACACCCATATATGAAATTATGGGTGGGCATATTACAGCGCTTGTGTTAAAAAGCGCTCTAAAAGCAGACCCATAACTCATATAATATGGTGCATATTACAGCGCTTTTTTGTGAAGAAGCGCTGTAAAATGTGCATAACAAGCACGCGTTGTATTTACATGTTTTATAGCTCTTTTTTCAAAGCGCTGTTGTATCATTTACAGCGCTCGATTCCACAGCGCTTGTTTTTTTTGAAAAAGCGCTGTAAATGGCTTAGAAAATCGCTGTAAAATGCATTTTTTCGCGTAGTAAAAATGGACTAGTTTCCACCTAGTAAACAACAAAATGACCTAAAATCTATAGCCATTGAGAGTTATGCTTTTCATTATATCATGAAATACATTGGTTAAAACCAAAATGGACTAGAATAGACCTAGGACCATAAACCATAAAACCTAAACCCTAATCCCTTAACCTAGTAAAGACCAAAATAACCTAAAATATTAATTTATTGAGACTTTTGTACTTATTGGACAAACTACATATATAAGATCTAAAATTGACAGAAAGAAACATAACCATAACAAAAACGACCAAAAATCAAAATCTAGTAACACTTATGAACTTATTCGACGAACTACATTGATTAA
>NC_021162.2:28178418-28195810 GCF_000331145.2 Cicer arietinum | reverse complement strand
AAAAAAAAAAAAAAAAAAAAAAAAAAAAAAAAAAAAAAAAAAAAAAAAAAAAAAAAAAAAAAAAAAAAAAAAAAAAAAAAAAAAAAAAAAAAAAAAAAAAAAAAAAAAAAAAAAAAAAAAAAAAAAAAAAAAAAAAAAAAAAAAAAAAAAAAAAAAAAAAAAAAAAAAAAAAAAAAAAAAAAAAAAAAAAAAAAAAAAAAAAAAAAAAAAAAAAAAAAAAAAAAAAGAAACATATAAAAAACCAAAACGTCCTAAAATCTTCATCAAGTGACACTTTTGCACTTATAGGTTGAACTACATTGATTAACAACTAAAATGGACAACAACAAAAATAATAACAAATTCTAAAATGACCTAAATTTTTAATATATTGAGTCTTTAGTACTTATTAGACGAAGTACATTGTTTTAGAAACAAAATCGACTAGATATATTGAGTCTTTTGAACTTATTCGACGAACTACATTGATTAAGAAACAAAATGGACTAGATATGATCTAGACCCTTAACCCTTAACAATAAACCCGAACCACAAAACAATAAAGCCTAACCCTAAACCCTAAAACCTAAAACCTAAACCCTAATTTTTAGATCTTATATATGTAGTTTGTCCAATAAGTACAAAAGTCTCAATAAATTAATATTTTAGGTTATTTTGGTCTTTACTAGGTTAAGGGATTAGGGTTTAGGTTTTATGGTTTATGGTCCTAGGTCTATTCTAGTCCATTTTGGTTTTAACCAATGTATTTCATGATATAATTAAAAGCATAATTCTCAATGGATATAGAATTTAGGTCATTTTGTTGTTTACTAGGTGGAATCTAGTCCATTTTGTTTCTTAATCAATGTAGTTCGTCGAATAAGTGTAAAAGACTCAATATATCTAGTCCATTTTGTTTCTAAAACATTGTAGTTCGTCTAATAAGTGCAAAAGTCTCACTTGATTTAGATTTTAGGTCATTTTTGTCTTTACTAGGTTAATGGTTAGGGTTTTGGGTTTAGGGTTTGGGGTTTGGGGTATAGGGTTTAAGATTAAGGGTTAAGGGTCTAGGTCTATTCTACATTTTGGTTTTAGGTCATTTAGTGTTTTACTAGGTGTATTATAGTCCACTTTAGGGTTTAGGGTTTAGGATTTAGTGTTTTGCGTTTTGGGTATATGGTTAAGGGTTAAGGGTTAAGGGTCTAGGTCATATGTAGTCCATTTTGGTTGTTAATCAATGTAGTTCATGTAATAAAAGCATAATTCTAAACCAAATTTTTAATATATTGAGTCTTTAGCACTTATTAGACGAAGTACATTGTTTTAGAAACAAAATGGACTAGATATATTGAGTCTTTTGCACTTATACGACGAACTACATTGATTAAGAAACAAAATGGACTAGATATGACCTAGACCCTTAACCCTTAACAATAAACCCGAACCACAAAACAATAAAGCCTAAACCCTAAACCCTAAACCCTAAAACCTAAAACCTAAACCCTAATTCTTAAACCTAGTAAAGACCAAAATGACCTAAAATATTAATGCATTTTGACTTTTGTTCTTATTGGACGAACTACAATGAAAAGACCTAGAATACACCTAGTAAATAATAAAGTGACCTAAAATCTATATCCATTGAGAATTATGCTTTTATTACATGAACTACATTGATTAAGAACCAAAATGGACTACATATGACCTAGACCCTTAACCCTTAACCATATACCCGAAACGCAAAACACTAAATCCTAAACCCTAAATCCTAAAGTGGACTATAATACACCTAGTAAAATACTAAATGACCTGAAATATATATCCATAGAGAATTATGCACTTATTTCATGAAATACATTGATTAAAACCAAAATGTACAAAAATACACCTAGATCCTTTACCCTAAACCCTAGCCCTAATACCTAAACCGTAAACCCTATACCCTAAACCTAAAACCCGTAAGTCAAACCCCAAAACTCTAAACCTTAAAACCCTTTACCTAGTAAAAACCATAAATGACATAAATATTAATCATTTGAGACTTTTGCACTTTTTGGTTGAACTACTTTGATTAACAACTAAAATGTACAAAAAGAAACATATCAAAAACAAAAATAACCAAAATCTAAATCCAGTAAGATTTATGCACTTATTCGACGAACTACATTCATTAAGAAGAAAAATGGTCTATAATAGACCTAGACCCTTAACCTTAAACGCTAAACCATAAACCCTAACCCCCAAACCCTAAACCCTCATTCCTTAACCTAGTAGAGACTAAAATGACCTAAAATATAAATGCATCGAGACTTTTGAACTTATTGGACAAGCTACAATGAATGAGAACTAAAATGGACAAAGAAAACATATCAAAAACGAAAATGACCTAATTAAGAAGAAAAATGGTCTACTTAGACCCTAAACCCTTAACGTTAAACCCTAAACCCTAAACTCTATTCCCTTAACCTAGTAAAGACAAAAATTACCGAAAATATTAACCCATTGAGACTTTTGAACTTATTGGACGAAGTAAAATGAATAAGACTTAAATTGGACAAAAAGAAACATATCAAAAACCAAAATGACCTAAACTCTATATCCAGCGAGACTTACGCACTTATTCGACGAACTACATTGATTAAGAACCAAAATGGACTAGAATAGACCTAGACCCTAAACCCTTAATCTTAAACCCTATACCCCAAACCCCAAACCCTAAACCCAAAACCCTAACCATTAACCTAGTAAAGACAAAAATGACCTAAAATCTAAATCAAGTGAGACTTTTGCACTTATTAGACGAACTACAATGTTTTAGAAACAAAATGGACTAGATATATTGAGTCTTTTACACTTATTAGACGAACTACATTGTTTTAGAAACAAAATGGACTAGATTCCACCTAGTAAACAACAAAATAACCTAAAATCTATATCCATTGAGAATTATGCTTTTAATTATATCATGAAATACATTGGTTAAAACCAAAATGGACTAGAATAGACCTAGGCCCTTAAATCATAAAACCTAAACCCTAAACCCTAATCCCTTAACCTTGTAAAGACCAAAATAACCTAAAATATTAATTTATTGAGACTTTTGTACATATTAGACAAACTACATATATAAGAACTAAAATTGACAGAAAGAAACATAACCATAACAAAAACGACCAAAATCGCTGTAAATGGCTTAGAAAATCGCTGTAAATGGCTTAGAAAATCGCTGTAAAATGCATTTTTTCGCGTAGTAAAAATGGACTAGTTTCCACCTAGTAAACAACAAAATGACCTAAAATCTATATCCATTGAGAGTTATGCTTTTCATTATATCATGAAATACATTGGTTAAAACCAAAATGGACTAGAATAGACCTAGGACCATAAACCATAAAACCTAAACCCTAATCCCTTAACCTAGTAAAGACCAAAATAACCTAAAATATTAATTTATTGAGACTTTTGTACTTATTGGACAAACTACATATATAAGATCTAAAATTGACAGAAAGAAACATAACCATAACAAAAACGACCAAAAATCAAAATCTAGTAACACTTATGAACTTATTCGACGAACTACATTGATTAAGACACAAAATGGACTAGATATGACCTAGATCTTTAATCCGAAACGCAAAACACTAAATCTTAAAGCCTAAACCCTAAACCCTAAAACCTAAAACCTAAAACCTAAACCCTAATTTTTAAACCTAGTAAAGACCAAAATAACCTAAAATATTAATGCATTTTGACTTTTGTTCTTATTGGACGAACTACAATGAAAAGACCTAGCATACACCTAGTAAATAATAAAGTGACCTAAAATCTATATCCATTGAGAATTATGCTTTTATTACATGAACTACATTGATTAACAACCAAAATGGACTACATATGACCTAGACCCTTAACCCTTAACCATATACCCAAAACGCAAAAGACTAAATCCTAAACCCTAAACCCTAGAGTGGACTATAATACACCTAGTAAAACACTAAATGACCTAAAATATATATCCATAGAGAATTATGCACTTATTTCATGAAATACATTGATTAAAACCAAAATGGACAAAAATAGACCTAGATCCTTTACCCTAAACCCTAGCCCTAATACCTAAACCGTAAACCCTATACCGTAAACCTACAACCCGTAACTCAAACCCCAAAACTCTAAACCTTAAAACCCTTTACCTAGTAAAAACCATAAATGACATAAATATTAATCATTTGAGACTTTTGCACTTATTGGTTGAACTACTTTGATTAACAACTAAAATGTACAAAAAGAAACATATCAAAAACCAAAATAACCAAAATCTAAATCCAGTAAGATTTATGCACTTATTCGACGAACTACATTCATTAAGAAGAAAAATGGTCTATAATAGACCTAGACCCTTAACCTTAAACCTTAAACCATAAACCCTAACCCCCAAACCCTAAACCCTAATTCCTTAACCTAGTAAATACGAAAATGACCTAAAATATAAATGCATTGAGACTTTTGAACTTATTGGACAAGCTACAATGAATAAGAACTAAAATGGACAAAGAGAAACATATCAAAAACCAAAATGACCTAATTAAGAAGAAAAATGGTCTACTTAGACCCTAAACCCTTAACGTTAAACCCTAAACCCTAAACTCTAATCCCTTAACCTAGTAAAGACAAAAATTACCTAAAATATCCAGTGAGACTTACGCACTTATTCGACGAACTACATTGATTAAGAACCAAAATGGACTAGAATAGACCTCGACCCTTAACCCTTAATCTTAAACCCTATACCCCAAACCCCAAACCCTAAACCCAAAACCCTAACCATTAACCTAGTAAAGACAAAAATGACCTAAAATCTAAATCAAGTGAGACTTTTGCACTTACTAGACGAACTACAATGTTTTAGAAACAAAACGAACTAGATATATTGAGTCTTTTACACTTATTCGACGAACTACATTGATTAAGAAAAACAAAATGAACTAGATATGACCTAGACCCTTAACCCTTAACCATAAAATACTAAAGCCTAAAGCCTAAATCAACAAAATTATTCCTCGACAAATAATTTTAATGGGGGATCCAAAAAGATGTTTTTGGGCATTAAACTCACAAAATATCAATAACTTGGCTAAAAAGCCTCATAGTTCAACACCAAAATACATAAATTAGAATTTAAAATTATGGGTCTTACGGACTAGACCTCGACCCTGAACCCTAAACCCAAAACCCTATACCCTAAACTATAAACCCTAAATGTGAAACCCTCACCCCAAAACCCTAACCCCTGAACACTAAACCTTGTAAAGACCGCAAATGACCTATAATATTAATCAATTGAGACTTTTGCACTTTTTGGTTAAACTACATTGATTAACAACAAAAAGGACAAAAAAAAAAAAACAAATACCAAAATGACCTAAATATTAATCCATTTAGTCTTTTGCAGTTATTAGACGAACTACATTCTTTTAGAAAATAGGTGGACTAGAATACACCTAGTAAATATCAAAATGACCTAAAATCTATATCCATTGAGAATTTTGCACTTATTTCATAAAATAAATGGAATAGACCTCGACCCTTAACCCTAAACCTAAACCCGAAACCCTATACCCTAAACTATAAACCCTAAACCTGAAACCCACACCCCAAAACCCTAACCCTAACCTCTGAACTCCAAAAGCTAGTAAAGACCACAAATGACCAATAATATTAATCAATTGAGACTTTTGCACTTATTGGTTGAACTACATTGATTAGCCACTAAAATGGACAAAAAAAACATAACAAATTCCACAATGACCTAAAATTTTAATATATTGAATCTTTTACACTTATTAGACGAACTACACTGTTTTAAAAACAAAATGGACTAGATTCCACCTAGTAAACAACAAAATGACCTAAAATCTATATCCATTGAGAGCTATGCTTTTAATTATATCATGAAATACATTGGTTAAATCCAAAATGGACTAGAATAGACCTAGGCCCTTAAACCATAAAACCTATACCCTAAACCCTAATCCCTTAACCTAGTAAAGACCAAAATAACCTAAAATATTAATTTATTGAGACTTTTGTACTTATTGGACAAACTACATATACAAGAACTAAATTTGACAGAAAGAAACATAACCATAACAAAAATGACCTAAAATCAAAATCTAGTAACACTTATGAACTTATTCGACGAACTACATTGATTAAGACACAAAATGGACTAGATATGAACTAGATCTTTAACCATAAACCCGAAACGCAAAACAATAAATCTTAAAGCCTAAACCCTAAATCATTAACCATAATCCATAAACCATAAAATGAATAAGAACTAAAACAGAAAAAAAAAAAAACCGAAACGTGCTAAAATCTTCATCAAGTGACACTTTTGCACTTATAGGTTGAACTACATTGATTAAAAACTAAAATGGACAACAACAAAAATAATAACAAATTCTAAAATGACCTAAATTTTTAATATATTGAGTCTTTTGCACTTATTAGACGAAGTACATTGTTTTAGAAACAAAATGGACGAGATATATTGAGTCTTTTGCACTTATACGACGAACTACATTGATTAAGAAACAAAATGAACTAGATATGACCTAGACCCTTAACCCTTAACAATAAACCCGAACCACAAAACAATAAAGCCTAAACCCTAAACCCTAAACCCTAAACCCTAAAACCTAAAACCTAAAACCTAAAACCTAAAACCTAAACCCTAATTCTTAAACCTAGTAAAGACCAAAATGACCTAAAATATTAATGCATTTTGACTTTTGTACTTATTGGACGAACTACAATGAAAAGACCTAGAATACACCTAGTAAATAATAAAGTGACCTTAAATCTATATCCATTGAGAATTATGCTTTTATTACATGAACTACATTGATTAAGAACCAAAATGGACTACATATGACCTACACCCTTAACCCTTAACCATATACCCGAAACGCAAAACACTAAATCCTAAACCCTAAACCCTAAAGTGCACTATAATACACCTAGTAAAACACTAAATGGCCTAAAATATATATCCATAGAGAATTATGCACTTATTTCATGAAATACATTGATTAAAACCAAAATGGACAAAAATAGACCTAGATCCTTTACCCTAAACCCTAGCCCTAATACCTAAACCGTAAACCCTATACCCTAAACCTAAAACCCGTAACTCAAACCCCAAAACTCTAAACCTTAAAACCCTTTACCTAGTAAAAACCATAAATGACATAAATATTAATCATTTGAGACTTTTGCACTTATTGGTTGAACTACTTTGATTAACAACTAAAATGTACAAAAAGAAACATATCAAAAACCAAAATAACCAAAATCTAAATCCAATAAGATTTATGCACTTATTCGACGAACTACATTGATAGATCTTCCAAAGAACGGGGCGTTTTTAGAATAAGCAAATTCATTTGGGACCCGGTGGATCCACTATTTTTGCTAGACTTTTGAACTTATTGAACACGCTACAATGAATAAGAACTAAAATGGACAAAGAGAAACATATCCAAAACCAAAATGACCTAATTAAGAAGAAAAATGGTCCACTTAGACCCTAAACCCTTAACGTTAAACCCTAAACCCTAAACTATATTCCCTTAACCTAGTAAAGACAAAAATTACCTAAAATATTAACGCATTGAGACTTTTGAACTTATTGGACCAAGTACAACGAATAAGACTTAAATTGGACAAAAAGAAACATATCAAAAACCAAAATGACCTAAACTCTATATCCAGTGAGACTTACGCACTTATTCGACGAACTACATTGATTAAGAACCAAAATGGACAAGAATAGACATAGACCATTAACCCTTAATCTTAAACCCTAAACCCCAAACCCTAAACCCAAAACCCTAACCATTAACCTAGTAAAGACAAAAATGACCTAATATATTAAAGCGTTGAGAATTTTGCAATTATTGGATGAACTACAACAAATAAGAATTAATAGGACAAAAAGAAACATATCAAAAACCAAAATGTACTAAAATCTAAATCAAGTGAGACTTTTGCACTTCAAGGTAGAATTACATTGATTAACTACTAAAATGGACACAAAAAAATGACAAACACCACAATGACTTAAATTTTAATCTAGTGAGTCTTTTCCACTTATTAGACGAACTACATTGTTTTAGAACCAAAGTGGACTAGAATACACCTAGTAATTAACAATATGACCTAAAATATGTATCCATTGAGAATTACGCACTTATTACATGATATACATTGAGAATTACCCTAAACCCTAAACGCTAAACCCTAAACCCGAAACCCTAAACCCTAAACGCTAAACCCTAAGCCCTAAACTCTAAACCCTAAACCCTAAACCCAAAACCCTAAAACTCAAACTTGTAACCCTAACCCCGAAACGCTAAACCCTAATCCTTGTAAAGACCACAAATGACATAAAATATTAATCGATTGAGACTTCTACACTTATTGGTTGAAGTACATTAATTAACAACTAAAAAGGACAAAAGAAACATAACAAATACCAAAATGGTCTAAATATATATCCATTGCGTCTTTTGCAGTTATAGGACGAACTACATTGTTTTTGAAAAAAAGTGGACTAGAATACACATAGTAAATAACAAAATGACCTAAAATCTATATCTATTGAGAATTATGCACTTATTTCATGATATACATGGAATAGACCTAGATCCTTAACCCTAAACCTAAACCCGAAACCCTATACCCAAAACTATAAACCCTAAACCCTAAATCGGTAACCCTAACCCCAAAACCTTAACCCAAAAACCCTAACTGTTAAACTCTAAACCTAGTAAAGACCACAAATGACCTATAATATTAATCAATTGAGACTTTTGCACTTATTGGTTGAACTACATTGATTAACAACTAAAATGGACAAAAAAAACATAACAAATATCTAAATGACCTAAAATATTAATCCTTTGAGTCTTTTGGACTTATTAGACGAATTACATTTTTGTAGAAACAAAGTGGACTAGATTACGTTTAGTAAATACCAAATCACCTAAAATCTATATCCATTGAGAATAGATCTAGACCTAGACGTAGAATCACCTAAAACCAAAATTGACTAGAATAGACCTAGAATCATAACCCTAAACCAAAACCCGAAACCCTAAACCTTAAACTCTAAATCTGAAACTCTAAACCTGAAACTCTAAACCTGAAACCCTAACCCCAAAACCCTAACTTTTAAACCCTAAACCTAGTAAAGACCACAAATGAATAAGAACTAAATTGTATAAAAGGAAACAAATCAAAAACCAAAATAACCAAAATCTAAATCCAGTAAGATCTATGCACTTATTCGACGAACTACATTCATTAAGAAGAAAAATTGTCTATAATAGACCTAGACACTTAACCTTTAACCCTTAACTTTAAACCTTAAACCATAAACCCTAACCCCCAAACCCTAAACCCTAAACCCTAATCCCTTAACCTAGTAAACACGAAAATGACCTAAAATATAAATGCATTGAGACTTTTGAACTTTTTGGACAAGCAACAATGAATAAGAACTAAAATGGTCAAAGAGAAACATATCAAAAACCAAAATGACCTAATTAAGAAGAAAAATGGTCTATAATAGACTTAGACCCTAAACCCTTAACGTTAAACCCTAAACCCTAAACTGTAATCCCATAACCTAAAATATTAACGCATTGAAACTTTTGAACTTATTGGACGAAGTACAACGAATAACACTTAAATTGGACAAAAAGAAACATATCAAAAACAAAAATGACCTAAACTCTATATCCAGTGAGACTTACGCACTTATTCGACGAACTACATTGATTAAGAACCAAAATGGACTAGAATAGACCTAGACCCTTAACCCTTAATCTTAAACCCTAAACCCCAAACCCTAAACCCTAAACCCAAAACCCTAACCATTAACCTAGTAAAGACAAAAATGACCTAAAATATTAAAGCGTTAAGAATTTTGCAATTATTGGATGAACTACAACAAATAAGAATTAATAGGACAAAAAGAAACATATCAAAAACCAAAATGTACTAAAATCTCAATCAAGTGAGACTTTTGCCCTTAAAGGTAAAATTACATTGATTAACTACTAAAATGGACCCAAAAAAATCACAAATACCACAATGACCTAAAATTTTAATCTAGTGAGTCTTTTCCACTTATTAGAGGAACTACATTGTTTTAGAACCAAAGTGGACTAGAATACACCTAGTAATTAACAATATGACCTAAAATCTATATCCATTGAGAATTACACACTTATTACATGATATACATTGAGAATTACCCTAAACCCTAAACGCTAAACCCTAAACTCTAAACCCTAAACCCTAAACCCTAAACACTAAAACTCAAACATGTAACCCTAAACACTAAAACTCAAACTTGTAACCCTAACCCCAAAACCATAAACCTTGGAAAGACCACAAATGACATAAAATAATAATCAATTAAGACTTTTGCACTTATTGGTCAAACTACATTGATTAACAACTAAAATGGACACACACACACAAAAAAACAAAGTGGATTAATAAAGTGGACTAAAATCAATTGACCATAAACCCTAAACCCGAAACCCTATACCCTAAACTATAAACCCTGAACCTGAAACATGGGTGCGGGTCAATTTCCATTATTAAATATTTATAAACCCTAATCCGTAAAGCTAGTAAAGAAAAAATAATGACCCAAAATATTAAAGCATTTCGACTTTTGAACTTATTGGACGAACTACAATAAATGAGAACTAAAATGTACAAAAAGAAACATATAACAAACCAAAATAAGCAAAATCTAAATCTAGTGAGATTTATGCACTTATTCAACGAACTACATTGATTAATAAGAAAAATTGTCTATTGTAGACCTAGACCTTTAACCCTTAACCTTAAACCTTAAACCATAAACCTTAAACCCTAAACCCTTATCCCTTAACCTAGTAAAGACGAAAATCACCTAAAATATTAATTCATTGATTCTTTTGAACTACATTTTTTTAGAAACAAAGTGGACTATAATACACCTAGTAAAAAACTAAATGACCTAAAATATATATCCATAGAGAATTATGCACTTTTTTAATGAAATACATCGATTAAAACCAACATGAACAAAAATAGACCTAGATCCTTTACCCTAAACCCTAGCCCTAATACCAAAACCGTAAACCCTATACCCTAAACCTAAAACCCATAACTCAAACCCCAAAACTCTAAACCTTAAAACCCTTTACCTAGTAAAAACCATAAATGAGACTTTTGCACTTATTGGTTGAACTACTTTGATTAACAACTAAAATGTACAAATAGAAACATATCAAAAACCAAAATAACCAAAATCTAAATCCAGTAAGATTTATGCACTTATTCGATGAACTACATTGATATATCTTCCAAAGAACGGGGCGATTTTAGAATAAGCAAATTCATTTGGGACCCGGTGGATCCACTATTTTTGCTAGACTTCTGAACTTATTGGACACGCTACAATGAATACGAACTAAAATGGACAAAGAGAAACATATAAAAAACCAAAATGACCTAATTAAGAAGAAAAATGGTCTACTTAGACCCTAAACCCTTAACGTTAAACCCTAAACCCTAATCTCTAATCCCTTAACCTAGTAAAGACAAAAATAACATAAAATATTAACGCATTGAGACTTTTGAACTTATTGGACCAAGTACAACGAATAAGACTTAAATTGGACAAAAATAAACATATCAAAAACCAAAATGACCTAAACTCTATATCCAGTGAGACTTACGCACTTATTCGACGAACTACATTGATTAAGAACCAAAGTGGACTAGAATAGACATAGACCATTAACCCTTAATCTTAAACCCTAAACCCCAAACCCTAAACCCAAAACCCTAACCATTAACCTAGTAAAGACAAAAATGACCTAATATATTAAAGCGTTGAGAATTTTGCAATTATTGGATGAACTACAACAAATAAGAATTAATAGGACAAAAAGAAACATATCAAAAACCAAAATGTACTAAAATCTAAATCAATTGAGACTTTTGCACTTAAAGGTAGAATTACATTGATTAACTACTAAAATGGACAAAAAAAAATCACAAATACCACAATGACCTAAAATTTTAAGCTAGTGAGTCTTTTCCACTTATTAGACGAACTACATTGTTTTAGAACCAAAGTGGACTAGAATAAACCTAGTAATTAACAATATGACCTAAAACCTGTATCCATTGAGAATTACGCACTTATTAAATGATATACATTGAGAATTACCCTAAACCCTAAACGCTAAACCCTAAACCCGAAACCCTAAACGCTAAACCTTAAGCCCTAAACTCTAAACCCTAAACCCAAAACCCTAAAACTCAAACTTGTAACCCTAACCCCAAAACGCTGAACCCTAATCCTTGTAAAGACCACAAATGACATAAAATATTAACCGATTGATTAAATTTAAGGACTTATTTAATCATATTTACAATTTTATGAAATTTGCCTATTCACTCTACATGTCCAATATTATTTGGTTCTCAATTTTAAAATAAATGTTAGGGAAACGAAATTCACGTGCTGACTAGGACTGGACAAGAACCCGCAGCCCAAAATAAACCAAGCAGCCCACGGCCCAATTTCTGTAACGGGCGGGCAAGTGCAGGTCCGTGGGTCTGAGGGTCAAAGAAAACAGGTTTGTGTGGTTTATAAAGGGCGAGTTCGGTTAAGGATTTTTGGACCGCGGATACCCGAACCCGCCCGACTCAAATATTATATTTTAAAATACCAAGTTGTTGTCCAAAAAACTGATAGGTTTTCCTCATTACAATAAAAAAAAAGGCCCAAATCTAGTAAACTCAATATTCCATCCTTACTTAGTCTTCACCCTCACTCTCACTCAACAACAAACCGTAAAATTTTCATCTCATCACTCTCACTCACAACAAACCCTTAAATTTCATCTCATCACTATCAATCACAACAAATCCTAAAATTTTCATCTCATCACTCTTACTCACAACTCATACACTCAGACTCATTCAACATTCAACAATAAACCACCACCACCTCCATTTCGAAGCCACCACCAACAACTCCAATGTTTCTGTTTTGAAGCCGCCACCACCAGTTCTTCCTGCGCAAAGCCTCAACACACCTCCATCATTTATGTTTCTAACTAAAAAAAAATTAGCCAATGGTTTCGTCGACCATAATACCCTCCTTCTTTTTTCCTTTTTCTTCTCATCAACTGTAAATGGAGAAAAGATGCTTCGCAAACGCACATAGGTACATGCAACATGATCTGAGTTTCTTGTTTTTGTTTTTAACGAATCTTAGTAAGGGTTTTTAACACATGTTTTTACTTATTCAAAGCACACTACGTTTTTTGTTAGATTTTTCATTTCTCTTACGATCTGGGTTTGATTAAATAACTTCATTTTTTCATCTATGTTAAGTACCGAATCTATTAAGTGTGTCATTTTTTCTGTGTTGGAAGGTCGTCATCACTGTGAGCAAGAACAAAAAGGTTAGAGTTGATTGTATAATGGGTCATTTAGGGTTTTTGAATTTGTTTTCCATTTTATGATTTATGATATTTTGAATCTGTTAAAGTTTTGTTTTTGTTCTGGGTTAGATTTTTAAAAGTTTATTATATAATAGGTATTTTATGGTTTTTGAAAGCTTTATCTTTTCGATCTTATGATTTTTTTCTGTTTTTGTTAAGTTGGGTTCAATGTGTTTAACTTAGGGTTTTTCTTGAAGGTTTTATTTTCCATTTATATGTGTATATATTTAAAAATATTTTAGTTAATGTTATGCTTTTATGCATAATTTGGTTTGATTTATTTAATGTGATTTGATTGGGGTTTGTTCTATATTTAAGGTTATCAACCCTTCATTAGGGGAGGAGGTATAGAGCAAAAGCACTATGAATGTATGCTTATGTTTCTTTTTTTCAATTTCAGTTTTTTTAATGTATGCTTCTGTTTGTTATTTCTAAAGCATTCTTCTCTTTTTTATTAATGTAATGCATGCTTATGTTTTTGTCTTAATGCTTGCTTCTGTTTTTTCTAAATGTATTGTATGTTACTTTTTTTTTTTGTAAATGTAATCCATGCTTCTAACAGTTAGTTGAATGTAATGTATGACACTGTTTTTTCCGAGTGTATTTGTATGTTTAAGTTACTTTTTCTAAAGAATGTCACTAGATAATGCAGCTGCAGGTAGTTTATCATCAAAACCAAAGACACAACCATCTTGTTGTGCTTGATTAAAATTGATGTATGACATTACCATCTTTTAACTTATTACTAATTTGGTTGTGCTTGATTAAAATCAATGTATGTCACTGCCATTTTTTAACTTATTACTAATTTTAAGTTTTTGAAATGATGTCTTAATTTATTTTTTGTACATTATTCCCTGTTATTTTAAATTTTATATTGTTTTAAATTAAGCTTTATGATAGTTAATTAATTTTAGTAAATACTTGTTAATTAGTGAGTATTCAATGAAGCAAATATATTTGGTTTGTGTTGTTAATTTGTGTTATGTGTTTCCAATTTATATCTTAATTTGTGATTTTTGTTTGATAAGGTGAGGATAATACATTATTGTGTTTATTTTGTTTTCTCTATTTTATTCCCTTGTAACCTTATTTGTGTTTTCCTCAAACTTTGATTTTTTTTTTTGTTTAAACTAGCTTCAATTTCATACTATTACAACAGTTGTGGCAATAAGTTTGATAATCATTCATTGAACATTGAAAAGAAAAGAAAGATGACTATGTTTAGCTTTGACTATGTTTTACTTGGTTAATGTCATTTTATTCTCAGGTTGTGCATCGACGCATCGAAGATCACAAGTTGAATAAATTATAATTTCATCTTTAAAATTTGTATTGATTTGTAATATTGTCAATTATCAAGTCATTTGAAATATGCACTGTGCTTGTATGACATTAGTCAAAGTTAAGTTGTATATGCTTAATTTGATATTAATTTGTAACACGTGAAAATTTGAATTTTTAGCTATGATTTAACCATAAAATAATCAAATTTGACCAAATTGGAGACAGTAGCCAAGTAGCCCAGCAATAGAAAAATACCAAACTTGTTAAAATGAACTAAAAATTTAAAGTTTATCAAATGGGTTATATAATTGCCTCAAAAATGGGTTAAAAAACCCAAAAATTGGTTTTCATAAAAAAAAAAACAAATAAATGCTATTGGGCTAGATATTTTGTTTGGCCCAATAACTAGTCCAAACCGAATTTACTCAATTGTTTTACCTAATAACCTGTGATCCATCCAAACCGGACAGACTACATTGGGTATGTGTTCTTCACCCGCGGTTTGGGCCTATTATTGTTTTTGGGCCCGAACCGACTTGTAAGACCCATAATTTTAAAGTATACTTTATGTATTTTAGTGTATTTTTGGTATTGAACTCGGAGGCTTTTTAGCCAAAGTTATTAATATTTTGGAGTTTACATGACCAAAAAAATATTTTGATACCGATTAGAATTACTCGTCGATGAATAAATTAAATTAACTGCGGTGAATCTTTTACGAAGAATTTAATGCGTTATGGGTGAAATGGTAATTTAACAAATATCTAGTTATTTTGAGATATTTGTTAATTATAAATAATATATATAAGCATATATATATATGTTTGTGTGGAGGAAAAAGAAAGAAATAGAAAAGAAAGGAATGGAAGGAAAAAGAAAGAAATAGAAAAGAAAGGAAAGAAATAGAAAGGAAGGAAAAAGGAAGAAAGGATAACTGAAAGAAAACATAAAACATTTTCTTTCTTCTTCCTTTGCCTTGTGTGAACTCCATCTCCCTCTTTCTTCTTCGATTGATTTTGCTTCTTTTTCGTTTCTTTAAGTTCAAGAATTGAAACCCAAGGCTAGTGGGTGAGAAAGATCAAGTTCCCAACTCCTTCCTTCTTCCCGCGGAAACGCACGTTAAAGCTAACGTTAAGGTAAAGGCTCCTTCCAAACTTTTAGTTTGCATTTAGGGACTTATCTGTGGTTGTGTGGAAAGGTTTTTGGTTAGGGTTAGAGTGTTGATTTGGGGGAAAATGAATCTAAGGCTTTATGGGTAAAATCTTAGAGTTAGGTTTTGGTTATATTGATGAATGTTTCGTGGAAAATGAATTTAAACTCATTTATGTATGATTTTGAGTAAATGAAACTTGTTGTGTTTGAGTGGTGGATTGTGTTGATTTGTGTTCGTCGTATTTGACGTGTTCTTAATTAATATTAATGAAATTTGTTGTGTGTATGGTTGGATCCTGTGGAGAAATGAATTGATGTGTTTTGGTGTGAGTTGTGGTTTGGATCTGATAATAGGTTTGGGTTTGTTTTGTGTGGAATTTGAAAACCATTAGAGTTAAACGAGTATTAAGAATGGGGAATCTCTTAATGTCTATGTTTACTTAATGTTGTCGTGAAAACCATTGGAGTTAAATGGGTATTAAGAATGGGGAATCTTTTAATGTCTACGTTTACTTAATGTTGTCGTGAAAACCATTAGAGTTAAACGAGTATTAAAAATGGGGAATCTTTTAATATCCTTGTTTACTTAATGATTGTCGTTCGAATTATAAGAGTTAAATGGGTATTAAAAACGGGGAATCTTTTAATATCTGCCTTTACTTAATGGTGTTTGTCCGTGAGAGACTACACCCCAGTAAATTGTGTTTGTCCGTGAGAGACTGCACAGGTGTTTGTCCGTGAGAGACTACACCCTGGTAAATTGTTTTTGTCCGTGAGAGACTGCACAGGTGTTTGTCCGTGAGAGACTACACCCGGTAAATTGTGTTTGTCCGTGAGAGACTGCACAGGTGTTTGTCCGTGAGAGACAACACCCTGGTAAATTGTGTTTGTCCGTGAGAGACTGCACAGGTGTTTTTCCGTGAGAGACTACACCCTGGTAAATTGTGTTTGTCCGTGAGAGACTGCACAGGTGTTTGTCCGTGAGAGACTACACCCCGGTAAATTGTGTTTGTCCGTGAGAGACTGCACAGGTGTTTGTCCGTAAGAGACTACACCCTAGTAAACTGTGTTTGTCCGTGAGAGACTGCACAGGTGTTTGTCCGTGAGAGACTGCACAGGTGTTTGTCCGTCAGAGACTACACCCTGGTAAATTGTGTTTGTTCGTGAGAGACTGCACATGTGTTTGTCTGTGAGAGACTACACCCTGGTAAATTGTGTTTGTCTGTGAGAGACTGCACAGGTGTTTGTTTGTGAGAGACTACACCCTGGTAAATTGTGTTTGTTCGTGAGAGACTGCACATGTGTTTGTCTGTGAGAGACTACACCCTGGTAAATTGTGTTTGTTCGTGAGAGACTGCACAGGTGTTTGTCCGTGAGAGACT
>NC_021162.2:28177760-28178408 GCF_000331145.2 Cicer arietinum | reverse complement strand
GAGGGTTTTGGTTTGGAATTCCGAGTCCATGCATTTTGGCATATACGCATCGCATTAGGGTGCTTGGCACGCGAGTCGTGTTTGATTCAAGTTTATGATTGAGTGTTCTAAATTTGATTTGTCGTGGTATATGTGGTTAAATTGCTAAGTGTTATGAATTGATTATTGTGTGTAAGTGTGATGGGTTGTAAGTTGTGTATGAATGTGATTGAATTAGTTTATGTATTTTTGAAAGGATAAGCAGGGAAATCGATTTCCCAATCGATTTGGGAAGTTACAGGGGCTCAACTATTTATAAAATCGATTTCCCAATCGATTTGGCCATGCAGGAATTCAGCAAAACTGACAAAAATCGATTTGGAAATCGATTGGCATTAAGTCAGGGGCTCAACTATCCTGTCAATCGATTGCCCAATCGATTGAATTAAGCCCGTAATTCAAATTTCACTAAAAACCTTCAAGAAATCGATTTGGAAATCGATTGGCTTAGTAGAAATTCTTATTTTGAGTTAGATAACAGATTGCTCAATTGATTTATCAATGTCTTGGTTAGTTATGTATTACTTGATGGATTGAGAACTTTATTTTGATTTCATTTTTAATTGGCAAGCATTATATGAACTTTTCGCATATGGAAAATCCTTTTAA
>NC_021162.2:28177132-28177360 GCF_000331145.2 Cicer arietinum | reverse complement strand
TAGGTCAACCTGTAAGTTGGGAGTTATTATCTGATCATGTGTCGGTTTAGGTGGGTTGAGTTGTCAGGTCCGCAATAATTATTATGTGTTGATGTGGTCGGAAGCTAATTTTAGAATTATTTGAAGTAGTGTTAAGACTCTACTTGATGATGGCTTTATAGGAAAAACCATGCCGCCAAGAAGGGATGACGTTCCAAGAGCCAATGCTAATAGGGACGATCGAATGGC
>NC_021162.2:28175722-28176973 GCF_000331145.2 Cicer arietinum | reverse complement strand
TGAAAATTCAGAGAAAGCGGATCAATGGATCCAAGAAGTGGAGAAGATCTTCGAAATGATTAACTGTCAGGCGGGAGTGAAGGTCAACTATGCCACTTATATGCTATTAGGGGATGCTGAGTACTGGTGGAGGAGTGCAAGATTGTTGATGAGATCAGCTCACGAGGAGGTGAACTGGGAATCATTCAAAAGGAAGTTTTTAGACAAATACTTTCTGATGAGTACCAGGACTAAACTGGGTGATGATTTCCTGAAACTGCATCAGGGGAACATGATCGTGGGCGAATATGCTGCTAAGTTTGAATCGCTATCGAGACATTTCCGGTTTTTCCGTGAAGAGATTGATGAACTGTTCATGTGTCATCGTTTCCAAAACAGACTAAAGTATGAGATTCAAGACTTGGTCTTGCCCTTGGGAATTCAACGTTTCCAAGTTCTGGTGGAAAAGTGTAGGAAAGTTGAGGATATGAAGAATAAGAGGGCTAGCCGAGGAGGGAATTTTAGTGCAGGAGTATTGCGTGAGTGCTGAAGCTGGAAATCCATCTGGCAATCTGATTCAACGTGACTGTGAGATTGCAGGTAACACTCTAACTGCACTTTTTGATTCGGGGGCAACCCATTCCTTCATTGCTATGGATTGTGTGAATCGTTTGAAGTTATCTGTGTCGCCTCTACCTTTTGATTTGGTTGTTTCTACACCTGTTAAGACTTTGACAGTAAATTCTACATGTTTACATTGTCAAGTAACTATACAAAATAGAGATTTCTTGATTAATTTGATTTTTTTACCTCTACAATCACTCGAGGTCATTCTCGGTATGGATTGGATGTTGTATCATTACGTAATCTTAGATTGTGCTCGTAAATTGGTTCTTTTCCCCGAACCAGGAGTTATTAAGTATCTAGCCGCCAATAGACTCCGAGTGTCGCTAAGAGAAGGAACTCATGAGTTTTTGTCTCTGGCGAATGTGGAGGCAGAGATAACTGTGAACATAGAAGAGGTGATGCTTGTCAATGAGTACCGGGATGTATTTCCAACGGAAATTCCAGGATTGCCACCAGTAAGAGAAGTGGAATTTTTCATAGATTTGCACCCAGGAACGGGACCTATATCAATGACACTGTATCGAATGTCGCCATTGGAATTAAATGAGCTCAAAAGCCAAATTGAAGACTTGTTGGAGAGGAAATTTATAAGACCAAGTGTATCACCATGGGGAGCTCCAGTTTTGCTAGTTAAGAAGAAGGACG
>NC_021162.2:28172376-28175503 GCF_000331145.2 Cicer arietinum | reverse complement strand
CACCGTATTGAATGTCGCCATTGGAATTAAATGAGCTCAAAAGCCAAATTGAAGACTTGTTGGAGAAGAAATTTATTAGACCAAGTGTATCACCATGGGGATCTCCAGTTTTGCTAGTAAAGAAGAAGGACGGAAGCTCGCGTTTATGTGTGGATTATAGACAGCTTAATAAGGCAACTATTAAGAATCGTTATCCTTTGCCATGCATTGATGATTTAATGGATCAATTGAGAGGGGCCGCGATATTTTCGAAGATTGACTTGAAGTCTGGGTTACCATCAGATTCGAGTTAGGGAAGGAGATATTCAGAAAACTGCTTTCAAAACCCGTTACGGACATTATGAATATCTCGTTTTGCCGTTTGGAGTTACCAATGCACCAGCAATTTTCATGGACTACATGAACAGAATCTTTAATTCATTCCTTGATAAATTTGTTGTGGTGTTTATTGATGATATATTGATTTATTCAAGAACTGAAGAAGAGCATGGAGAACACTTACGTCAAGTTCTTGAGATTTTACGCGAGAAGCAGTTGTATGCCAATCTGTCGAAGTGTGAGTTTTGGCTAGAAAAAGTGAATTTCTTGGGACATGTGATAACCAAGGAAGGAATCGCTGTAGATCCGGCTAAGATTGAGGTGGTTCTTGCTTGGAAACAGCCTCAGACTGTCACTGACATACGAAGTTTCGTAGGATTGGCAGGGTACTACAGGAGGTTTATTGAAGGTTTTGCTAAGATTGTGACTCCATTGACACAACTTACCAGAAAAGATCAACCGTTCGCATGGACGGAAAAGGGTGAAGAAAATTTTCAGTTACTAAAGAGAAAAGTGACGACCTCGCCAGTGTTGGTATTACCGCAATCAGATGAACCCTATGAAGTTTATTGTGATGCATCTCACCAAGGTTTGGGATGTGTTCTGATGCAACACAAGAAAGTTGTAGCTTATGCCTCAAGGCAATTGAAGATTCATGAGAGAAACTATCCTACTCATGATTTGGAGCTTTCTGCAGTTGTTTTTGCATTGAAGATCTGGAGGCACTATTTATATGGGTGATTCAAGAGAAGAGGAACCTAATAGTGCAAGGGAAGACAACTGAGTTCAAGATTGGATCAGATAATATTTTGCGATGTAATGGTAGGATTTGTGTACCAGAAATTACAGATATGAGAAAAACAATTTTAGAACAGGCTCATAAGAGTAAGTTGAGTATTCATCCTAGAGCAACAAAGATTTATCAGGATTTGAGGCAAAATTATTGGTGGCCCGGAATGAAGAAACATGTAGCGGAGTATGTATCAACTTGTCTAACTTGCCAAAAAGCGAAGGTGGAACATCAGCGACCTGCTGGGATGTTGCAACCTTTAGATATACCTGAATGGAAGTGGGACAACATTTCCATGGATTTTATAACTGGATTGCCAAAAACAAGGAGAAAGAATGATTCTATATGGGTGATAGTGGATCGACTGACTAAATCCGTACACTTTTTTCCAGTAAAGACCACCTATAAGGTAGATAAGCTAACAGAGATCTATATGGCGGAGATTGTGAGATTACACGGAGTACCATCGAGTATCGTATCAGACCGTGATCCGAAGTTAACATCACATTTTTGGGGAACATTGCACGAAGCATTGGGAACGAAACTACGATTGAGTTCAGCTTACCATCGACAAACGGACGGATAGACTGAAAGGACGAATCAGTCCCTGGAAGATCTGTTGAGAGCATGTGTATTATATGATAGAGGAGGTTGGGATGATGTACTTCCGTTGATTGAGTTCACCTACAACAATAATTTCCACGCAAGTATCGGAATGGCACCATATGAGGCCTTATATGGGCGCAAGTGTCAAACGCCCTTGTGTTGGTATAAGGATGATGAAAGTATGATTGTCGGACCGGAGATGGTACAACAGACTATAGCTATGGTAAAGAAGATCAAGGAGAAAATGAAGACTTCACAAGATCGTCAAAAGAGTTACGCGGACAAGCGTCGCAGACCTTTAGAATTCGAACAGGGTGACCATGTATTTCTGAGAGTCACACCTACTACTGGAGTAGGTAGAGCCTTGAAATCGAAGAAGTAGACTCTAAAATTCATCGGACCATATCAGATTTCTGCACGAATTGGGTCTGTTGCTTATCGGATTGCATTGCCTCCGATACTGTCCAATATTCATGACGTGTTTCATGTGTCACAGTTGAGGAAATATCTTGCAGATCCATCTCATGTGATCGAACCAGACACAATCCAACTGAAGGATAACTTGTCATTCGAAGTACCACCTGTGAGAATTGATGACAGGAAGATCAAGCGATTGAGGACCAAGGATGTTTCATTGGTCAAGGTAATTTGGAACCCAATTACTGGAGATGCGACTTGGGAACTGGAGAGCAAGATGAGAGAGCAACACCCAGAGCTATTTATCGACGCATAGTTTCGAGGACGAAACTAATTTTAGGGGGGTAGTAATGTAAGACCCATAATTTTAAAGTATACTTTATGTATTTTAGTGTATTTTTGGTATTGAACTCGGAGGCTTTTTAGCCAAAGTTATTAATATTTTGGAGTTTACATGACCAAAAAGATATTTTGATACTGATTAGAATTACTCGTCGATGAATAAATTAAATTAACTGCGGTGAATCTTTTACGAGGAATTTAATGCATTATGGGTGAAATGGTAATTTAACAAATATCTTGTTATTTTGAGATATTTGTTAATTATAATTAATATATATATGTTTGTGTGGAGGAAAAAGAAAGAAATATAAAAGAAAGGAAAGGAAGGAAAAAGAAAGAAATAGAAAAGAAAGGAAAGGAAGGAAAAAGGAAAGAAATAGAAAGGAAGGAAAAAGGAAGAAAGGAAAACTGAAAGAAAACATAAAACATTCTCCTTCTTCTTCCTCTGCCTCGCGTGAACTCCATTTCCCTCCTTCTGCTTCGATTGATTTTGCTTCTTTTTCGTTTCTTTAAGTTCAAGAATTGAAACCCAAGGCTAGTGGGTGAGAAAGATCAAGTTCCCAACTCCTTCCTTCTTCCCGGAGTCAAAAACGGAGTTATGGATTTCAAAACCGTCAAACACAAACCTCCCCGTTTCATCTAGATCCAAGCTTC
>NC_021162.2:28169517-28172213 GCF_000331145.2 Cicer arietinum | reverse complement strand
AACTAAAACAGAGAAATAAACGAGGAAATGCCTTTGGATAAATAATTGAGTCATTATAATTTACAAGAAGCGGAAAAGTTTCTCCAAATATAAATCCAAAGCATTTACACAACAACAAATGGTACATGGAACCCATTCAAAAAAAATGTCAAACTGACAATATTAGTATAAGTACAGTTTTCCAAATTGAAATACTGCAACCCAAAAAGAAGGACGTCTAGTCCCTATACATCAACCTAATCTGATCATCCTACCAAAAAACTATACACCCTGAGTGATCTTCACGCGCCCCGTAAGATCCTCCTAACGTAGCTGCAGTCAAGCGTTCTCATCTCCATTCCCGTTCGTCGGGTACGAACCGGTAGGATCGTCCTGACTCTCCTCTAAGGGCAAAGCCCAGATTTCCACAATAATTGTAAAGGATCACCAACCGAAATTAACAGTTAACACATAACATTTAAGTTTTTAAATGCTCAAAATAACTTTTCAACTAAGCATGCACCTTAAAAGGATTTCTCATATGCTAAAAGCTCATGTAATGCTTGCCAATTAAAAATGAACTCAAAATGAAGTTCTCAAACCATCAAGTAATACATAACTGACCAAAGCATTGATAAATCAATTGAGCAATCGATTATCTAACTCAAAATAAGGACTTCTGCTGAGCCAATCGATTGCCAAATCGATTTGGTCAGTTCTGCTGAGTTCCTGCATGACCAAATCGATTTCTAAGTCGATTTTGTCAGTTTTGCTGAGTCCCAGTGTTGCCAAATCGATTTCCAAATCGATGTTGGCAGATTTGCTGAGTTCCTGCCTCTCTGCCAATCGATTTCCAAATCGATTTCTTAAAAGATTTTGAAAGACATATTTATACAATCGATTGGCAAATCGATTAGGTTAAAATAGTGAACTTCCTGCAACTCATCCAATCGATTGGGAAATCGATTTCCCTGCTTATTCTACCAAGAATACTTAAACTAATTCAATCACACTCACACATAACTCCAAAACTTAACACTTAGCAAATCCCACACAATTACCACGACGAATTGGTTTTCGAAATAGAACAAAATGTTAAGTAACCGAGACATTAAGAGATTCCCCATTCTTAACGCCCAGTTAACTTAAATGGTTTTCAAAACAAAATGTTAAGTAACCGAGACATTAAGAGATTCCCCATTCTTAACGCCCAGTTAACTTAAACGATTTTCAAAAACAAATATTAAGTAACTGAGACATTAAGAGATTCCCCATTCTTAACGCCTAGTTAACTTAAACGATTTTCAAAAACAAATATTAAGTAACTGAGACATTAAGAGATTCCCCATTCTTAACGCCTAGTTAACTTAAACGATTTTCAAAAACAAATATTAAGTAACTGAGACATTAAGAGATTCCCCATTCTTAACGCCTAGTTAACTTAAACGATTTTCAAAAACAAATATTAAGTAACCGAGACATTAAGAGATTCCCCCTCCTTAACGTCCAGTTAACTTAAACGGTTTTCAAAACAAAATGTTAAGTAACCGAGACATTAAGAGATTCCCCATTCTTAACGCCCAGTTAACTTAAACGATTTTCAAAAACAAATATTAAGTAACTGAGACATTAAGAGATTCCCCATTCTTAACGCCTAGTTAACTTAAACGATTTTCAAAAACAAATATTAAGTAACTGAGACATTAAGAGATTCCCCATTCTTAACGCCTAGTTAACTTAAACGATTTTCAAAAACAAATATTAAGTAACTGAGACATTAAGAGATTCCCCATTCTTAACGCCTAGTTAACTTAAACGATTTTCAAAAACAAATATTAAGTAACCGAGACATTAAGAGATTCCCTATTCTTAACGCCCAGTTAACTTAAACGATTTTCAAAAACAAATATTAAGTAACCGAGACATTAAGAGATTCCCCATTCTTAACGCCCAGTTAACTTAAACGATTTTCCAAAACAACATTAAGTAACCCAGACATTAAGAGATTCCCCATTCTTAATATCCAGTTAACTTAAACGATTTTCACAAACACACATTAAGTAAACCGAGATATTAAAAGATTCCCCATTTTTAATACTCGTTTAACTCTAATGGTTTTCAAATTTCACAACAAAACCAACTCAAAACATTTTATCAAATTCAATTCACAATCCACACCAAAACACATCAAATTTCCTCGGTATTAACTTAGAACACGTCAAATACGACGAACACAAATCAACACAACATAACACTCAAACACATCAAATTTCATTTACCCATAATCATACACAAATGAGTTAAGTTCATTTTCTACGAAACACCCATCAATATCGTCAAGACCTAACTCTACGACTTTACCCACAGAACCTTAGATTCATCTTCCCTAAATCAATACATTCAACCCTAACAAATTCCTTTCCACACAACTACAGATAAGTCCCTAAATGCAAACTAAAAGTTTGGAAGGAGCTCTTACCTTAACGATAGCTTTAACGTGCATTTCCGGTACCGCGAGCAAATCCGGTAAAAATCTCCGCTCGCAACGTCACCTCCAAATTGGTACCCTAGCACCGTAGCGTGGTAGTGAGCAACCTTCCCTTCTATCTCTTCGCGAAACGAAGCTTAGATCTAGATGAAACGGGGAGGTTTGTGTTTGACGGTTTTAGAAACCCTAACACCGTTTTTCTTCGTTTTCGAATCAAAGAGGAAGAGTG
>NC_021162.2:28167514-28169427 GCF_000331145.2 Cicer arietinum | reverse complement strand
AAATCTCAATTTCTTTCCTTTGTTTTTCCTTTCTTCCTTTTTCCTTCTTTCCTTTATATATCATTTCCTTTTCCTTTTCCTTCCTTCTAATTTCCTTTTTTTCTTTTTCTCTCCAAACAAACATACATACATATATGTATATATATACATATATTAATTGTAACTTAACAAATATCTATTCCAAATTAGTTCACTAGCACCGTAGCGTGGTGGTGAGCAACTTTCCCTTCTATCTCTTCGAGAAATGAGGTTTGGATCTAGAAGAAACGGAGGGGTTTGTGTTTGGATCTCAAAACCGTTTTTCTTCGTTTTCGAATCAAAGAGGAAGAGTGGAGTTGCGAAAACCTTGATCTAACTCTCACCCAACCTTGGGTCACTAGCTTTGAAGAAAAGGAAGCAACGAAAACGAAAAATGGAGAAGGATGGAATTTTGGGTTTTGCTCACGTGAGGTTCAGAGGAAGGAGATGGAAATTTGGAAATTTCCTTCCTTTCTTTTTCTTTCCTTTGTTTTTCCTTTCTTCCTTTTTCCTTCCTTCCTTTATATACTATTTTCTTTTCCTTTTCCTTCCTTCTAGTTTTCCTTTCTTTTTCCCTCCAAACAAACATATATAAATATAATAAATATAACTTAACAAATATCTCAAAATCTAGATATTTATTAAATTACCTTTTCACCCGAAACGCCTTAAATTAACCGTAAAGTATTTTCCGCAGTTAAATTCAATTTATTTATCGACGAGAAATTCTAATTGGCATCGAAATATCTTTTTGATTATAAAACTCCAAAATATTATTAACTTTGGCTTAAAAGCCTCCGAGCCAAAATCCAAAATATACCAAAAATACATAAAAGGTACTTTAAAATTATGGGTCTTACATTACTCCCCCCCTAAAATTAGTTTCGTCCTCGAAACTATTCATCGATAAATAACTCTGGGTGTTGTTCCCTCATCTTGCTTTCCAGTTCCCAAGTCGCATCTCCAGTAATTGGGTTCCAAATTACCTTGACCAATGAAACATCCTTGGTCCTCAATCGCTTAATCTTCTGGTCATCAATTCTCACAGGTGGTACTTCGAATGACAAGTTATCCTTCAGTTGGATTGTGTCTGGTTCGATCACATGAGATGGATCTGCAAGATATTTCCTCAACTGTGACACATGAAACACGTCATGAATATTGGACAGTATCGGAGGCAATGCAATCCGATAAGCAACAGGCCCAATTCGTGCAGAAATCTGATATGGTCCAATGAATTTCGGAGTCAACTTCTTCGATTTCAAGGCTCTACCTACTCCAGTAGTAGGTGTGACTCGTAGAAATACATGGTCACCCTGTTCGAATTCCAAAAGTCTGCGACGCTTGTCCGCGTAACTCTTCTGGCGATCTTGTGAAGTCTTCATTTTCTCCTTGATCTTCCTTACTTTAGCTGTGGTCTGTTGCACCATCTCTGGTCCGACAATCATATTCTCACCGTCTTTATACCAACACAAGGGCATTTGACACTTGCGCCCATATAAAGCCTCATATGGTGCCATTCCAATACTTGCGTGGAAACTATTGTTGTAGGTGAACTCAATCAACGGAAGTACATCATCCCAACTTCCTCTATCATCTAATACACATGCTCTCAACAGATCTTCCAGGGACTGATTCGTCCTTTCGGTCTGTCCGTCCGTTTGCGGATGGTAAGCTGAACTCAATCGTAGTTTTGTTCCCAATGCTTCGTGCAACGCTCCCCAAAAATGTGATGTGAACTTCGGATCACGGTCTTATACAATACTCGATGGTACCCCGTGTAACCTCACAATTTCAGCAATGTAGATCTCTGTTAGCTGATCTACCTTATACGTGGTCTTTACTGGCAAAAAGTGAGCGGATTTAGTCAGTCAATCCACTACCACCCATATAGA